>NC_073377.1:84978495-85282037 GCF_028641065.1 Leucoraja erinaceus
GTTTCTAATCCATCCACATTCCACACATTGTTAACCAGTACTCTTTTACTCTATTTTATGCTTATTCTGTATTTTTATTTTCTACTTCTACTCTTGCACTATGACTATGACCAGACGCTAAACTGCATTTTGTTGTACCTATACTTGTATCTGTGCAATGACAATAAAGTTGAATTGAATTGAATTGAATTGAATTGAGACAGCTACTCATACGATTCCTCCTGTCTTTAGCACTCTGCAGTGGCTTGGAACTGGCCATTGTCAATGAAAGTCATTTTTATGAGAAGTGGCAGAGGAGAGGGCAACAGGACTGCTACAAATGTTATGAACTGAGAGAATAAAGAATCATTTTGTGCTGAAAGCATCAGAAAGCAGATATTAAATTGTTTAGTTAAAATAAATGCAGAATCTACTGTAAAGAGTGAAGAGAGAAAACATTGGATAAGAGGAAAGAAAAGAACTGTGTGAGACAAAGTTATTGTGATTATTCATTATTTCAATTTTATCCCATGATTCAGTCTTAACGCACTAGAAGAATGGGTTTCCATGGGCCCAATGGTCCTTTCTCATCTATGAACCTTCTGATTTTTTCAGTTTACTTTGTAACGACAATAAAATTTCCCAAACCATTTGCAAATTACTTTATCCAATTCATCAGGATTTTAGTTCATTGCAAAACTGTGGAGAAATAATAAGCTTATGTTCAGAGGTTGTGGCTGTGGGCAAACAGTTGTTTGGGTAATAACCTTTCTGTGCTGTTTTCTTTAATTCCAAAAACCTGTCTCGAAGTGACAGGGGAGATTTATGGCTCCTCGCCACTGTTAAGAGCTATAAAGCTTTCTAGTACTACAGAGGCTGGTCTGATAAATCAGAATGAATGATGTTATTCACTACAAAGAGAATACCAGCATGAGCTCTCAGTGGTTTTTCCCACACTGTATCATCCACAAACATGCTTTAAGCTCTTTAATGTGGTATTGCATCTTCATGTTTAATATACATATGGAGATACCTGCATGAGCGGCAACTGCACATACTTGCAAAGTAATGACAGTGAAGGCCAGACTGCAATTAGAGAACGCAAATATTTTAAATATTGTTGACTGGACGTTTATATCTTAAAGTAAATAACCAATATTAAAATGAATACAAAATTAAAATGTTGAATGTGATTACCTGCGAGTATATGTTATAGATCTTGTAAAAATATAAACCAAAAGCGTTACAATGTACAATAATTGCCTGATTTTTCATTAAAGAAACCATTCCAATCCAACCTCTCCCCTAAATGTAACTGTAGCCAGCTAAGACTTCTTTAATCATAGCAATTGCTCCTGTGTATTCTCACTTGGCCCTACATCAGTCGTAGGTTATCAAATTCATGCTTACCTGCTGAATTAACTAAAACCTTTCATCTTATCTATTTTGTATCACACATTCCGAGTCACAATGAAAAATGTAAGCTATTCCCATCTGTTTTCTCCACTGAAAAAAATTAAAATGTAATGTGAGTTTGTTCAAACTATTGTGGCTTTGCATTTATTAAAAATACAGATTCATTTACCAGAGACAACCAAATTTATTTTAAATATGGAAATAACCCCATTGTTGCATGATGCGACAGAGTCATACAGCCTGTTTGTTTACCTTCAAATGATAAGTGTTCCTGTAAACTATCAGATAATATCACTGCACCCTGTTCCATTATCTGAACCATGGTATGATCATGAAATAAATACCCAAAACGTGCTATGACTATAATCAGTTTCTCAAAGGGTACTCTATCAGCTTGAACACCATCTGCCACATTACTTGAATATATTTAACTTTTAAAGTTTTAACTGAATGTTTCCTGGATTTTGCCTGTCTGAACCAAGAGCTGAGTTGTGTTTTTGCAATGTATTTGTATTCAACTTTGGGTTTATTCCACCAGGTATCTTCAGATTCTTGTGCATGCTCCTACCATTTTGAGGTTTATCAGCATCATTGATCTCACAATTAGTTGCCCCTTCCTCCCACAAATTACCACTCATTCTGAATGCTGCAGCTCATAAAGTCTCAGTCCTTTCAAGCTCTGCTGCTTCGCATAGTCAGTTGGGTTCAAGATGCTCATCTATATCTTGAAGAATGGCCTGTCCCACTATACAAGTTTACCCAAGAACTCTCCCGAGTTTAAAAAAATCAAACTCGTGGTAAGTACGTAGAATGTACGTAGCGGGTACGTCGGAGCTCGGGACGTCTCTTAGCGGCTTGTAATGCTAACGGCAGGTACTCGGGAAACACGGTATGCTCGTGAAGTTTTTTCAACAGTGTGAAAAATGTCCACGAGAGCCCCGAGCACCTATGAACGACCATTACCGTAATTCTCCCCAGTTCAAATCAGGGGAAACTCGGGAGAACTTTTGAATTACCTCGTACAGTGGGACAGGCCTTTAATACTTCTACACACTTGGCAGTTCTCCTAGTTCATATTGTAATTTGTTTGCATTATTTGATTTCCTCAAATAAATATAACATATCATATTCATTATAATACACCCTAAAGTGCGTGACATTTCTACTTCATATTTTGGACAGATGTGTGCAGCAGCATTTCTGAATGATCTACAGAAATTGGATCAGAATAAGATACAAACAACGTTTTTTGTTCACTGAGTCAAACCAAGTAGTGCATCATGCAGAAAGCCTAAAACCATGTTTGAATTGAAGGATCCCTGCTGGGATAACATTTTTACTTTCATTGACTCCCCCAATTGATTTGAACACGCTGTCTTTTACAGGAAAGCAGCATTGGCAACGATTACAACATTGGCGAGTAAAATGCTGCAATTTGTGAAATGGACTCATCACTATGGAACAACATGAATGACCCAATTAAACCCTGTCCCTGATCCCATCCCTTCCGCTATTTCCTCACTTGGCTTTTTCTGCCCACCCTTAGTCTCCCTCATCGACATCCCAGTTTAGGCTGGTGACTTTGACCTGCTTCCCAAAAGGTAGAGTGTAAATGCGACAGCATCAATGAATCCTAGTCTGTGCCATATGTGTACAGGCAGGTTTACGACTAACAATGCTAAATGGCAGATAACCACAAGAGTGTTTGTTTAAAATGAGGAATGCTTAAATTTTGCAATTTTTTGATGACCTAATTTTGTATTCCGACAATCTGTAACTCCAAATTAATGCACCAAAATGGGTGAAATCCCTTTCCGAGGCAAAAGCCTCAACTAATATTTCAATGCATCATCAAGAGACCACTGCACCAAGTGTGATATTGTTATTAGGGTACAGAGACAAATCAAGATCTCTTTTGCCTTCTTGGGTGGATGCAAATGATCCCATCTATTATTATATAAAACTCTGTACCTGCCGCCATCCGTCCGTCCAGCTGCCTTTCTGCCTTTTGATTCATTCCATCGTGTGATGTCACAATGCCCAATACTCGCAGATGTCCAATTGGAATGGATCCATTTACATATGCCTTTGCACCAGCCCCAGCCCCAGCCCCTGGTGAACGTTCCATCGTGTGATGTCACAATGCTGAAAGACATTCTTGCCATAGAGGGAGTACAGAGAAGGTTCACCAGACTGATTCCTGGGATGTCAAGACTTTCATATGAAGAAAGACTGGATAGACTCATTTTGTACTCGCTAGAATTTAGAAGATTGATGGGTGATCTTATATTTCTATGTTTCCCTCTCCTCACACCTCTCCCTCTCCCACCCATCCCTCTCTCCCTCACCCCCCTTCACTCTCTACCCTACCCCCTTCCATCTCCCCCGCCCCCTTCCCCTACCCCTCTGTCCCTCTTCAACCACTCCCCTACCCCTCCCTCCCCACTCTTCCACTTCTCTCCCCCCCCTTCCCCCTCCACTCTCCCTCCCCACTCTTTCCCCTCTCTCCCCCCCCCCCTCTCCCCCCCCTCCCTCCCTCCCTCCCCATCCCTCCCCTCCCACACATCTCTCTCCCCCCATCCCCCTCTCTCACCCCCTACCCCACTCTCCTTTCCCTCCCAAATCTGTTCCGTTTCCTCCTCCTCCTCTCCCCTCTTCTCACCCCCCTCCCTCCACCTGTGTGTTTGGGGGGTGGTTAATGTGAGTGTGATGCCGCAGCCCCCTCCCCCCCCCTGCAAACGCCATTGGAGAAACAGACCCAACGGGTCTGCACTTGGTCTAGTAATAATTAAAATCTTGGAGTCTAAATCAACATTTATCTTTCAACCACTGTCATGAAAGCAAATTATCTGATCGTTTATGTCATTGTTATTTAGGATTCCTTGCTGTGTCACATCAGAAGCCAGATGTTTGCCACGGCTGTGATGACAATTTGAAAGGACTTAATTGGCTTCAAAGCATTTTAGAATATTTTCAGGTTATAATAGGTGCTATATATTTCTGAGTTATTTATTCTTGTTAGTCCAGAATAGATTGTCTGCACTTTCCCACAATGTTACGATTGGCAGGCAACGCTCCATGTCAGTGGTGCATTTTAGTTAAATCTGTCGAATCCTTTACTGAGGGACAATCACTAGGTAAGCACAGCTGAGATGTTGAATCTCAGGAGATATCAGCTGGTCCTAATTTTTTTTTCTGTCACAAGTTTAGGTACATCTAATAGTAGGAGAAAGTAACGTCAAATTGATTAGATTCGAGGTTGAGAGAGAAACTGTCAAAACCAATCTGGCTGGTTAACACTGACAATTCCCAGTCCCAATAAAATCAAATTGATTTTTCTTATGAAGCACTAGCATGCTAACACAAAGACATAAAGACTGGGCATAAACTTCTATCAGGTGGTGCAGGATCTTTAAGAGCCAGGTGATAGATTAGGCATTAGTCGGACTGAAGAAACTGCTAAAGGAAATCAGCAGGTCACGCAGCATCTGTGGAGGCAAAGGGATGGTCAATGATTCAGGTCAACACTGCATCAGGATTGAGAGTGAAGAATAAAAATAGTCAGCATAAAGAGGTGAGTGGGAGGAATGAAGCAGAGCCTGGCTGCTAATGTGATAGCGGATAAGGTACGGGATGATGGGTGGGTGGAGTCGGCTGGGGGAGGGGGAGGATGGAGTTTAGAGACAGACACTGAGTAAAAGATGGAAATAGAAAAGAGAAACGAAATTAGACCGATGTGGCTAGGTGGTGGAAGTAAAGGAGAGGGTAGAGAAAGAAGCTGGCAGCTGATAATTGAAATCTGATAAGAGAAATGATGGGCTGATGATGGGGATTGGGAAGTAGATGGGGAAGGGATAGGAAGGGTAGAAGAAACTAATGGATAAGTATGTGGGTGATGGACAGATGGACCAAGGTGCAGAAGAGTAATGAATCACAGCGGGTTGGGGAAGGATATGGAAAAGATGAGCAAAGGGAGAGAGAACGTAAGTGGATCATTGGTAGTGGGAAAAGAACACTGTGTGGGGGGGTTACTTGAAACTTGAAAGTTCTGTGTTCATACCATTGGGTTGCAGGCTATCTATGGGGAATAGGAGGTGCTGTTCTTCTCGTTTGTGTTTGACTAACTGTGGCAGTCTAGGCCAAGGATATAAAGGTCAGAATAGGAATGGGGAGTGGAGTTGTAGTGACATGCAAAGAAGAAGCTCAAGGTGGTCACTGAGAGCAGAGCCGAGGTGCTCTGGAAAACAGCCACCTGTCCATGCTTAGTCTCACCAATGTGCAGGAAGCGTAACGCAAGATGCAAGGCTGATCAACTGTCTGAGATTAGCTGCATCTAACTGATATAATAATAATAACAAGTAATTTACAGTGTCATTTAATTAAGTTAAAGTATCTATATTTAATTGGTTTAAAGTCTTTCTGAGCATTTTGCATTTCAAAGTTGAATAACCTGAAAAGTATTTTAACAGCATCTTTATTTTTTTTTATAGTTTTCACATGTTTTATATATTTGTGAATATCAGCTTTGATCTCTAGCTTTTCATGGCTGTGCGGCTTCATTAGTGCCAACATATTTTAGTAGGTTTGTCAGCTGGTTATCCCTGGGCTGCTCAATGGCAAGTAAATCATATCGATTCATGCCTCTAATTTATCAGTGTGATTAGTGGGTTGAAAAATTATGATGAGGTTTGTGAAAAACATGGGCTATTATTATCAAATAATGTTGATTATAAAAATAATTTGCAGAGGACATCCCAAATGCATGGAGCCTGCAACCACAATCACCTGTCATTCCTGTACCTTTATCACAAGAATCAACCAATCTATTTTAGTGATGGGGTTTGAGGGTCATAGTGTCTGCCAAGCACACATTTTCGTTCTACACTAATCGCACTTTTTAAAAATGTTCCCAGTCTAATGAACTCCCCAGATTTTAACACTCACCTACTTACAACTGGCAATTTATAGAGGCCAAGCAACCTACAGTTAAACGTTCTGTAGGATAAGGGTGGACCAGCGGAAAGTCCACATGATCACAAGAATGTGTAAACTCCGTACTAATTACACCAGAAATCAGGATTAGACTAAAATTACTGGAGCCTTGAGGCAACATCTGTATTTGCTGGGGAAAACTCCTAACAATTTTCCAAATGAGATATGAGATATCTGGCTTGGAATCCCCCTCTAGTTGGTGGCATTACAGTAAATGTGTTGCACAGAAGTATATTGCATGATTTACTCTATTTTTAAAAATTCAGTTCCAATGAAATCAATGAAACCAAATTTCAGAAGCAGGGTATAAGGCAAGCCCTCTGCTGTGTAAATGCAAGAAACTGCTGATGTTGGAATCTTGATCAAAATATAAAGTGCTGGAGGAACTCAAGGGGACAGGCAGCATCTATGGAGGGAATGGACAGGTGGCATTTTGATTCTGGACCCTTCTTCACAGTGGCACAATGGCGCAGCGATAGAGTTGCTGCCTTGCAGTGCCAGAGACCCGATTTCGATCCTGACTATGGGCGCCGTCTGTTCGGAGTTTGTACATTTTCCCTGTGACCACATGGGTTTTCTCCAAGTACTCTGGTTTAATCCCACACTCCAAAGATGTACAAGTTTGCAGGGGAATTCGGTAAAATTGTAAATTGTCCCTAGTGTGTAGGATAGTGCTAGTGACATTAGAGACACAGCTCGGAAACAGGCCCTTTGGCCCACCGACTCCGTGCTGACCAGCAATCGCTCGTACACTGGTGTAACCATTTTAAGGGAGAACTTGGAGCCCCTCCTAGCTACTTTTGCAATTCATACTCCAGCAATAGCAGACACCCAAACTGAATTGGGGAGCAATGAATAGATCTTTCTTTACCAAAAAACATTTGCTAGTTGGCACATCAGAAATAAGACAGGGAGAGAGATGCACGGGAGTTTCCTGGATGAATAGTGTTGACCAGAGGATTTTTTGCTGGTAGTCTAGTGCTTTTGCACTCTCAATTTCTGAGGGTCTTTTCATAGGGAGATTTTGGATCATTTAGGTCAAAACGATGCTGTCTATCACTTCCTTAATAACTATAAAGCCATAGTCTTGTCAATTCCACTTGCTCACACTACTTGATGCTCCCTCCCAAGGATTAGGGCAAATCCATGCTTCTTGTGTGGAATACTGTGATATGTTGGGTGCACGATGAGCTTCACCTGCAACAGACAGCAGCTGTCAACTGTCACTACTTTCAATGACTGAGGCTAAGTTCAATACCTGCACTTCTAAAGCTGGTGCAGGCCTGCCATGTGTTTGTGACTAGATCTCTCCCCATGGGACTTGGAAGATCTCTTTGTCTTCATGTAAACGCAAGGAATCGCAAATGCTGGCTCACAAAAAGACACAGAGCACTGGAGTAACTCAGCGGGTCAGGCATCATCTGTGGAGAACATGGATAGGCTGAAGCAGGTTTCCAACTCCCCTATCCTTGTTCTCCAGTGGTGCTGCCGGACCCATTGAGTTAATCCAACACCTTGTGATTTGTTTTATCATCATCTGTCAAGGATTCGTTGCCAGCAGGAGGTGGAAGAGATGCCACAGGAACTCAGGAGTAAGCCTCTTGGTTGCTCTTTTAGGCAATTTATGCTTTAATCTTGTGGTATTTTTTATTTATTAGTTCATTTCTCAAGACTTAGTTATGTCTGACAATGCCAGCAGTTATTGTTAATTATAATTTGTTCCTGAGAAGCTGATGGTGAAGCACAATTGTAGATTCCTGTGGTTTTCTACTGAAGATCATCTCACATTACTGTGGGGCAGGGAGTTTCAGGGTTTAGTCCCAGCATTAATGAAGGACCTATGAGAGTTCATTGGTCCACACAAAAAGTGCAGATACGACATTGTTAAGGTCACCAAAAAGGCTAAAGTGGACTTTTGCTCTAAACAGGAAGATGAGATGGACATTTGACAGCTGTGGCCAAGCTTGCACATCATCACTTCCTACAAGGCAAAACCATGGGGCAGCTCAAGAGACAGTAAAGCATCACCCCCAGATAAGCGCAATGTGTTCTATTCACACTTTAAAGGGAGATGACTGATGTGCCTTTTCGGGGTCCCATAGCCCCCGATGTATTACAATCTCAGTCACAGACGCTGACGTCAGAAGATCCCTCAGGAGATCTGGACATAATGCTATACCTGGTCACCTTCTTAAACTTGTGCGGACCAAGTGGCTGGAGTTTTTTTGTGGATTACTTCAACCTCTCATTACTCTCATTACTAAAGTCTGAGGTTCACACCTGCTTTAAAAAGGCGTCCATAGTACCAGTGCCCAAGAAGAGTGAGATGACGTGCCTCAACCATTTGGATATACTCGTCGGCAGGTCTGTGGCTGCATTCAAGGTCTTGAGACGGAGGAGGACCCGTGGAAAGCACTCTGGAGCACACCAGACCCCGGCAACGAGGATCACGCACACCACTCCCGTGCATATTCCTGGCAATAACATAGTGGACGAACTGCAGCTCCAGCGCTGGACAAACAAGGACTTCTCTCGAGCTGCTGCCTTGTGTTTCACCGAGACCTGGCTGTGTGAGTCGACCCCGGACAGCGTGCTGCAACTGGCTGGCTTCCAACTTCACAAAGCGAACTGCAAAGTGCTTCAAATGCTATGAAATTGAATTTGGTGGCCTGCACTCTGCTAGAAATGGAATTTCAAGGAATAACCATGAGTGAACTGCCAGCCCACCAGGCCTGAGTGACTGATCTGCCAGCCCACCAGCCCTGAGTGACTGAGCGGCCAGCCCACCAACCCTGAGTGACTGAGCTGCCAGCCCACCAGCCCTGAGTGCCTGAGCTGCCAGCCTGCCAGGCCTGAGTGACTGAGCTGCCAGCCCACCAGCCCTGAGTGAATGAGCTGCCAGCCCACCAGCCCTGAGTGAATGAGCTGCCAGCCTGCCAGGCCTGAGTGACTGAGCTGCCAGCCCACTAGGCCTGAGTGACTGAGCTGCCAGCCCAAGAATCCATTTGGCCCACATACTAGTCCTCTAGAAACCAGTCCCTTTGGCCTACAACACCCATACTAACGCTCCAGAAAGCCCCCCCCCCCAACCTGGTTTGGGCAAGTCGAACTCCCAGGAACAAACAAGATTGCAAGAAGTGGTGAACACTGTCCAGTCCATCACAGATATTGACCTACCGACCATTGAAGGGATCTACAGGAGTCACTACATCAAAAAGGCAGCCAACATCATCAGAGACCCACACCCACCCTGGCCACACATTTATTTCACTCCCGCCATCGGGAAGAAGTATAGGAGCCTGAAAACGGTAATGTCCAGGTTGAGGAGCAGCTTCTACCCAACAACCATCAGGCGATTAAAAACTACAACCTCCAACCAAGCTCCGAACTACAGAGACTTGGGAAGCATTTTCTTTTGTCCTTGCATTATTATTGTTCTTTTTTTTATATGCTGAACTTATTTTTGTTGTTTATTATGGTGTTTACAGGTTCAGAAAATATGACAATAAAACACTCTCGACTCTATTGCCTGGTGATATATTATCGTTAGGAAGGTCTGCAATGTGGCAGATAAATTGAGGATGGTGGTGTTGCAACAAGTGGGAATCTGCCACATACTTTCAGCTTTCCAGTGAAAGTTTATTTTTAATTCATTCCAATAGTTTCCAGTAGGTGTTGTCAGAAATGTACTATGAAGTGCTCTTAGAGTCCCATAATGGTTATAGAACCATAGAAACATAGAAAAATAGGTGCAGGAGTAGGCCATTCGGCCATTCAAGCCAGCATCGCCATTCAATATGATCATGGTTGATCATCCCCAATCAGTACCCTGTTATCCCTTGATTCCTTTAACCCTAAGAGTTAAATCTAACTCTCTATTGAAAACATCCAGTGACTTGGCCTCCACTATCTTTTGTGGCAAAGAATTCCACAGATTCACAACTCTCAGGGTGAACGTTCTTTTCCTCATCTCAGTCCTAAATGCCCTACTTTTTATTCTTAAACTGTGACCCCTGGTTCTGGACTCCCCCAACATCGGGAACATTTTTCCTGCATCTAGCCTGTCCAATCCCTTAATGGTTTTATATGTCCCCTCTCATCTTTCTAAATTCCAGTGAATACAAGCCCAGTCGACCCATTCTTTCATCGTATGTCAGTCCCACCATCCCGGGGAATTAATCCGGTAAACCTACGCTGAATTCCTTCAATAGCATTAATGTTCTTCCTCAAATTAGGAGACCAAAATTGCACACAATACGCCAGGTACGGCCTCACCAGAGCCCTGTACATCTGCAGTAGGAACTCCTTGCTTCTAAACTCAAATCCTCTCGCAATGAAGGCCAACAGACCATTAGATTGCTCCACTGCCTGCTATACCTGCATGCATACTTTCAGTGACTGATGTACAAGCATACCCATGTCTCATTGCACCTCCCTTTTTGTAATCTGACACCATTCAGATAATAATCTGCCTTCCTGTTCTTGCCACAGTGGATAATCTCATATTTATCCACATTATACTGCATCTGCCATGCATCTGCCCAATCACACAACCTATCCAAATCACCCTGCAGCCTCATAGCATCCTCATCTCAGCCCACATTGCCACCCAGCTTTGTGTCATCCGTAAACTTGGAGATGTCACATTTAATTCCCTTATCTAAATCGTTAATATGTATTGTAAATAACGAGAGTCCCAGCATTGAGCCTTGCAGCACCCCACTAGCCACTGCCTGCCATTCTGAAAAGGACCCGTTACTTCCTACTCTTTGATACCTGCCTGCTAACCAGTTCTCTATCCATGTCAGTACACTACCCCCAATACCATGCACACTAATCTCTTGAGTGGGACCTTGTCAAAGGCTTTTTGAAAGTCCAGATACACCACAGCCACTAGCTCTCCCTTATCCCTTCTACATGTTACGTCCTCAAAAAATTCCATAAGATTAGTTAAGCACAGTTTCCCTTTCATAAATCCATGCTGACTTTGACCGATCCCATCACTGCTTTCCAAATGCGCTGCTATAACATCTTTAACAATCGACTCAAGCATCTTCCCCACTACGGCTAACTGGTCTATAATTCCCTGCTTTCTATCTAACTTCTTTCTTGAAAAGTGAAGTTACATTGGCTACCCTCCAGTTCACAGGAACTGATCCAGTCGGGAGAACAATGGAAAATGATCACCAATGTATCCACGATTTCTAGGGCCACCTCCTTGAATACTCTGGGATGCAGACCATCAGGCCCTGGGGATTTATCTGCCTTCAGTCCCAACAGTTTACCTAACACCATTTCTTAACTAATGTGGATTCCGTTCAGTTCCTCCCTCCCACTAGGTCCTCGATCCCCTAGAATTTCTGGGAGATTGTTTGTGACTTCCTTAGTGAAGACAGAACCAAAGTACTTGTTTAAACTGTTCTGCCATTTCCTTGTTTCCAATTATAAATTCACTTGTATCTGACTGTAAGGGACCTACATTTGCCTTCACTAATTTTTTCCTGTTTACAAATCTAAAGAAGCGTTTACAGTCAGTTTTTATATTCCCCGCAAGCTTTCTTTCATGTTCTTTTCTCCCCCTCTTAATTAACCCCCTTGTCTTCCTCTGTTGTTCTAAATTTCTCCCAGTCCTCTGGTTTGCTGCTTCCTCTGGCCAATTTGTATGCCTCTTCTGTGGATTTAACACTATCCTTGATTTCCCTCGTTAGCCACGATTGAGCCGTCTTCCCCGTTTTATTTTTTCGCCAGACAGGGATGAACAATTTTGAGTTCATCCATGCAGTTTTTAATCTTTGCCATTGCACCCCCACTGTCAACCCTTTAAGTATAATTTGCCTGTCTATCCTAGCCAATTTCCGTCTTGTACCATCAAAGTCTCCTTTCTTTAAGTTCAGGACCCTTGTCTCTGAATTAACTGTGTGGAATTCTCCATCCTGATGCAGAATTCCACCATATTATGGTCACTCTTGCCCAAAGGGCTTTGCACAACAAGATTTCTAACTAATCCTTCCTCATTTCACAATACCCAGTCCATGATGGCCTGCCCTACAGTCGTTTCTTCTACATATTGGTTTTAAAAACTATCCTGTATACATTCCAGGAAATCCTCCTCCTCAGCGCTGTTACCAATTTGGTTGACACAATCTATATGTAGATTAAAGTCACCCATGATAACTGCTGTACTTTTGCTACACGCATCCATAATTTCCTGCTTGATGCTATCTCCAACTTCCCTGCTACTTGTTTGTTAGTCTGTATACAACTACAACCAGTGTTTTCTGCCCTTGGCCATTTCGCAGTTCTACCCATTCCGATGTTACAGCATCCAAGCTAATGTCTCTCCTTGCTATTTCATTAATCTCCTCTTTAACCAATAATGCTACCCCACCTTCCTTTCTGTCTATCCTTCCTGAATGTTGAATACCCCTGCATGTTTAGTTCCCTAACATGGCTGTTAGAGTTGGTGATAGTTAGCAGAGAACGATGGTGTGGCTGTCAAAAGCTTTCCTTTGAAGAAAGATCTGAGCACCAAATGATTATTGCTCAGGTTTGAGATTTAGTTTACCATGTTGCAATGTGATGAAATGCTGATTGTTATCACAGATGGAATTCAATCTATTTATTGTAAATCTTCGCTGGTGAATCTGCTGGAAAAATAACTTTTTTTTACATAAACAAAGACTCTTGCAGGTGCATAAGTTAATGAGAAAATGTGAACTGCACAGACAACAGTTTAAGAGAGGATAGTTGAAAAGAGGATCAATGTAATTTAAATTCAGTGGGAGCCACCCAGTTACAGAATAGTTTACACATGATTGATAGATATGATACAGTAGTGTTTAGCATTACACCAAAATCTTGCAATAGAGTTGAACAAATATTTTTTCTTGTCCAAACTCAGTGTAGCAGTGACCTTGTGAAATTCTGCAGGGTGTCAACAGCAATAAACCCTCACAAGTGCAATACTTGGCAGTCAGTGCGTTTGTTTTTTAGCAAAAGAAATCCTGGCTTGGATCCAAAAGTCACACCATTTTTATTTCCAGTGAACATGACACGAAACGCCTTTAAACTTTTATCAGAGTGTGACATTTACCACGTGAAAGTACTAACAGTGTGATAGAAAACATTAAGGATGTAGATTTTCAAACTTCAGCAAACTGTAATTAAATGTTTAAATTAATATAATTTTTTGAGCAGAGCAGATGCACTGTAAAAGCTGACAAGCGTCCCTTTACAGAATGCTATTGTTATTTGACTGAAAAACATGAATAAAGAATATGTTGAAAAACTAAGTACAGGTACAAGATGGAGGGGTTACGCAGATTTCATTTTTTATACTTTGATATACAAGTCACATAGACAGACCATCAAAGAGCTACTCTCTGGACGTTCAATCATTTTGAAACTGCTGGGTGTGCTGGTTTAATTTTCTTATTGAATTATTCTATCTGCAAAGTGTTTGTTGGATGACAGACCCTCTTGCACCCCTCAGAACATGCACTGCTAGATCTGTGAGGCAAGTAATGTCAAAGGAGGCGGCTTGTGTCCTTTCTGGAAAAGTTAATTACTAATTTAACCTCTTCTGAAATGAAAAGAATCAGGATCTGTGTAAAGCAGTCCATTGATAGCTCTCCCAGCCCCATATACAGTGTGTGATACACACTGTCAAATGAGTTTCCAACTAAAATTAATTGCTTTGATGAATACCTTTCTAACGGCAACTACAAATACATCAAGCAAAATGATTTTTGCAAACTAAATATTTGGCCATAGAAAAGCCGGAGAAATTTACAATTCAGTACCATTGTACTTTTAATTTGAGTTGTAATATACAGTAAATAATTGTTGCCATTTCTATTTACCCAAGTAGATCTCAATTTGTTCATTTGTGGTGTATTTCTTATTTTACTTAATTACTTACTTTGACCACTAGATGAATTTTGTAGTTACAGAAGTTACAGATGCTTTTACACCTTCGATCCAGCAGCATTTAAGTCATTGCATTTGCCTTCAAGCAGCAGTTTGAATCATATTTTGTTAGAAGCCCACATGAATTAAACTCCCTCTGACTGTGCACTCCCAATAAGTGCCAGGTTGCTGGCTCTGAGTTAAAATTAAGTGTCCAAACATTTTGCTATTTCTACTGCTTCCAAAGATTCAATAAAACACTGTTCTATTTTTACCAAAAGCATTTTGTGATGATACAAAATAAAAAAAAACGCGGCAAATTTTCTTCAGGTTAGGAGCCACATTTGGAGGCAGATGCAGAATTTACATTTTAGGTCCCTGGTGATGCACATTGCAAATAATGTAGAAACTATTTGCTTCTGCCCCAGTTGGAAGGATCTGAAGCTGGAGGCTGAGCCTATATAAGCAGGTATAGGTTAGTTTAATTTAGTCTAGTTTATTAATAATGCCCAGTGGACCAAGATACAGTGAAAAGATTTGTTTTGCAATCCATCCAGGTAGATCATACCATTAAAAAAAGACACGGCTGCTGGTGTAACTCAACAGCTCAGGCAGCATTTCTGGAGCATTCATTCCAGAGATGCTGCCTGACCCACTGAGCTACACCAGCACATTGTGTCTTCTTTTGTAAACCAGCATCTGCAGTTCAATGTTTCTAGATCATACCATACATGAGTACATATATACATTAGGTAGAGCAAAAAACATAGAATGTAGTTTATAGTGTTGCAACTGCAGAGAAAGTGCAGACAAAAGAGTGCACGGGTGAAATAAGGTTGGTTGAGAGATTGTAAATTCATTGTGTGAGAAAACAATTCAAGAGTCTGATAGCTGCAATAAAAAAAGGTGTTCTTGATTCTGGTGGTACGTACTTTCAAACATTTGGATTTTTAGCTTGACAGAAGTGGGGAGAAGATAGAATGACTGGGGTGGGATCCTTGACTATGCTGGCTGCTTTCCTAAAGCACGTGAAGTAAGCATAAAAAGTTGATGTCTTGGAAGTAGGGAGTGGCGGGAGGAGAGAGGGATGGACAGGGCAGTGTTTACGTCTTTGCAATTTCTTCTGTGTGTCTGAAGAAAGGTTCGAACCCAAAACATCACCTATTCTTTCTCTCCAGAGATGCTGCCTGACCTGTTCAGTTACTCCAGGAATTTGTAACTATCTTCTGCAATTTCTTGTAATTTTGAGTAGTGCAGTTGCCATACCAAGCTGTAATACACCCAGATAGGATGCTTTCTTTGTTGCTTATGTAAAAGTTAGCAAGAGTCATTGGGGACATGCAAAATTTCCTCACTTCTGAAAAAGTAGAGCCATTGGCATGCTTTCTTGATCATATCATCAATGTAATTAGACCAGGACATATTATTGGGGATGTTTACTGCCAGGAACTTGAAGCACTTGATTGTCACCACCTCGGCACTATTGATACATTCTGGGGTGTGTACTCCTCTCTGCCTCCTGACATTGATGACCAGCTCCAACCTCATTTTGTTCACATGAAGGGAGAGGATGGTGGCCTGACACCATGGCACTTAGTTCTCTGAGTTCTTCCTGTACTCTGTCTCATTGTTGTTTGAGATCAAGTTCACTTTTGTGGTGTCATCTTCAAAATTGGAGCTGGAGATGGAGTAGAATTTAGCCCCACAGCATGAGTATAGGGAGTATAGCAAGGGGTTGAGTATGAAACCTTGTGAGTCATCGACGCTGAGGATTATTGTGGATCAGGTGTTGTCACCTTTTCTCCACGGACTATATTCTATGATTCAGGAAATCGATGATCTAGTTGCAGAGGGATATAATGAGTCCAATGTCCAAGTGTGTGGTGATGGATTGAAGTCATGGTATTCAATAAATAGAAGGCTGGTGTAAGTGTCATTGCTAGTCATATTTCTAGTGTAAGGCCAGGGTGGTCTGCTTGTTTCGGCGATAGTCCAATGGATCTAAGCTGCCTAGCAGGTGGACGTTGATGAACAGCTGGTTCGAGATACAGCTGGGGACTCCATCCTATGTCAGTTATTTTCCATGGGTGCAATTTCAAGAAGCCTGATCTGACATTAGCAATGGTGACCGACAAGCATAGAAGGCGTTGAGCTCTAAGGGAGGGATGGGTTGTTGCCAGGGATTCTAAACTGGGGTGAGGCACAATATTACTTGGCTGACAAGCTGGAGTTGGTTTATGTGTACACAAAGAAGAGGATAATTAAGGGAAGGGTAGAGCAGAACTGCGACCAAAAAGAGAAACTGTGCTTGGAAAGAGATGATGTTGGTAAGGATCTTTATGAATATTTTCTGACTCTCTTCACGAAAGAGAGTCTGCAGCAAAGTTGATTCTGGTGCAGACAGATTTTAGCTGAAAAGCTTGTTTTAACCCTTACATTACAAGGTGGTTCCCAGTACAGGTGCACAACCTTTTATCCGAAAGCCTTGGGACCAGACACTTGTCGGATTTCGGACATTTTCGGATTTCAGAATGGAAGATTTTTAGCGTAGATTAGGTAGGTAGCGCGGGCGGCTTGAAAAGTCTGGAGCAGCTGCCTCCTCCCCGGAGACCGGGAGAATCATTGCATAAATGTTAGTCAGTTAGTTTGGAGGGATTTTATGTGGTGGTGGTGGTGTAGGGGTGAAGGGGGAAACTTTAATTCTTAGTCCCCTACCTGGTCGGCGACTCCCAACCTCGCGGAGCTGGGGGCTCCGTCCGGCCGCGGGCGGCGCCGGTTGTAGCTCCGACCCCGGCAACTCTACCCCTGGCTGCGAGGCGCTCCAAATCCAGCGCAGCCCGCGGCCGGACGTCCCAGCTCCGAGAATGTCGGGAGTCAGCGGCGTCGCAGCGCTGGGATACCAGCAGGGAGCAGGCAATGCCTTACCGGGTCGCCGTGCGGCAAGCTCCGGAGCGCTGTGGCCGCCTTCTTCCAACATTCGCGGAGCGTCGCTGGATTTGGAGCCGCGGAGCTGGGGGCTCCGTCCGTTTCGGGCGGCGCCGGTTGGAGCTCCGACCCCGGCAACTCTAAGCCTGGCTGCGCGGCTCCAAATCCAGCGACGCTCCGCGATGTTGTGGGTCGGCGGCCACAGCGCTCCGGAGCTTGCCGCACGGCGACCCAGTAAGGCATTGCCGCACCCCGCTGGTATCACAGCGCTGCGACGCCGCCGACTCCCGACATTCACGGAGCTGGGGCGTCCGGCCGCGGGCCGCGCTGGATTTGGAGCGCCTCGCAGCCAGGGGTAGAGTTGCCGGGGGTCGGAGCTACAACCGGCGCCGCCCGGGCCCCACCGGCCACAGCGCTGCGGAGCTTACTGCACGGCGACCCGGTAAGGCATTGACCGCTCCCCGCCTCTCCGACCAGGTAGGGGACTAAGAATTAAAGTTTACCCCTTCACCCCCCTTCACATAAAAGCCCTCCAAACTAACTGACTAACATTTAAGCAATGATTTACAGATGTTTAAGCGTCTCCCGGTCTCCAGGGAGGAGGCAGCCGCTACAGTAGTACAGACCTGGGTTGACCGTGGGTCGTTTTGGGTCAAGTTTGGCGCCAAACGCGAGCTTTGGTGCGCAGACGACATCTGGAAAAAATGGCCGGTTTTCGGAGCTTTTCGGTTTCTGGAACTCCGGATAAAAGGTTGTGCACCTGTATTACACTCTGATTCTGTGCCATCAGAGACCTCTAAAGGAGATTATTGGCCTGTTTTGTGTTGATTTGTAAGTATTATAATGGGATCATAATGATTTTATATTCCTTAATTAAATTTAAGTAACTTATTTTAAACAGCATCTTGGCGCCGATGAAAATGTTGTTAATACCTACAGTAGCACCTCATTTCGTTATTCCCTAGTCTGAGGAAGGGTCACAATCAAAAATGTCACCCATTATTTCTCCCAGAGATGCTGCCTGTCCCGCTGTTAGACACTTTTGTGTCTATCTATAGTTATTCCTTCAGTTTGATTACTAATTGTGGAATGTGGCATCAGGTTTCTAAAAATATTTATCTGATAAATATATAAATGTATTCTTCTCATGGGACTAATTTGTTTGTTTTATAAAAAAGATATAAAATGTAATATTAATTAATTCAATGTGCAGACGCGAACACTGATATGATTTGTACTGAGAGATCTTACATTGATCACACTGATGTCACATTTCTAGCCTGTGCTTTAGATAGTCCTGAGGAAACATAATATGATATCATTAGTTGTAATATACAGTATCAACACAAACAACAGTAAGTAATGTAATTTTAGCAGTTCACAGTAAATGAGTTAAAATCAAGCTAGTGCAGTGTTGATGGAAGGAAATATTGTGTGAAAGAATGGCTGTGGAGAGGGATGAGACAGATGAACTCCTTTTCCCATCAGGATGAGTGATGTCCAAACTGGGAAATGGAATAGAGTCATATAGTCATAGAGTGATACAGTGTGGAAACAGGCCCTTCGGCCCAACTCGCCCACACCGGCCAACAATGTCCCAGCTACACTAGTCCCACTTGTCTGTGCTTGGACCATATCCCTCCAAACATGTCCTATCTATGTACCAGTCTAACTGTTTCTAAAACAATGGGATAGTCCCAGCCTCAACTACCTCCCCTGGCAGCTTGTTCCAGCCACCCACAACCCTTTGTGTGAAAATGTTACCCCTCGGATTCCTATTAAATGTTTTCCCCTTCACCTTGAACCTTTGTCCTCTGGTCCTCGATTCCCCTACTCTGGGCAAAAGACTATGTGCATCTACCCAATCTACTCCACCCATGATTTTGTACACCTTTATAAGATCTCCCCTCATCCTCCTGTGCTCCGTGGAATAAAGACCCAGCCTACTCAACCTCTCCCTATAGCTCACACCCTCTAGTCCTGCAACATCCTCATAAATCTTTTCTGAACCTTTTCAAGCTTGACAATTTCTTTCCTATAACTTGGTGCCCAGAAGTGAACACAATATTCTAAATGCGGTCTCACCAACGTCTTATACAACTGCAACATAACTTCCCAACTTCTATACTCAATACTCTGACTGATGAAGGACAAAGTGCTTTTTGACCACCTTATCTACCTGTGACCCGACCTTCAATGAACCATGCACCTGTACTCCTAGATCCCTCTGCTCTACAACACCACCCAGAAGCCTACCATTTACTGCGTAGGTCCTGCCCTTGTTCAACGTCCCAAAATCCAACACCTCACACTTCTCTGTATTAAATTCCATCAACCATTCCTCCACCCACCTGGCCAATCGATCCAGATCCTGCTGCAATCGTTCACAACCATCTTCACTATCTGCAAAACCACTAACTTTTATATCATCAGCAAAACTTGCTATTCTTGCCCTGTATGTTCACATCCAAATCATTTATGTAGATGACAAACAGTAAAGGACTCTGAGGCACACCCTGAGGCACACCACTACTCACAGGCCTCCTGTCTGAGAAGGAATCTTCGACCATCACCCTCTGCTTCCTTCCATTGAGCCAATTTGCTATCCATGCGGCTATCTCTCCTTGGATCCCATGCGATCTAACCTTCCAGAGCAGCCTACAATGCGGAACCTTGTCGAACGCCTTACAGATGTCCATGTACACAACATCTACAGCTCTGCCCTCATCAACCTTTTTGGTCACGTCATCAAAAAAATCAATCAAATTTGTGAGATATGACCTCCCACGTACAAAACCATGCTGACTGTCCCTAATCAGCCCTTGCCCATCCAAATGTCTGTATATCCTATCCCTCAGAATACTCTCCAGTAACTTACCAACTACAGATGTTAAGCTCACCGGCTTAAAGTTCTCAGCATTTTCCCTGCAGCCCTTCTTGAAAAGAAGCATAACATTTACCACCCTCCAATCTTCCGGCACCTCTCCTGTCTTTAAGGATGACACGTAAATTTCAACCAGGGCTCCCGCAATTTGCTCTCTAGTTTCTCACAATGACCTCGGATATATCTGATCAGTCCTTGGAGATTTGTCTACCTTCATACACGATAGTACCTTCAGTACTTCTTCGACTAAGAATAAGGGGTAAGCCATTTAGAACGGGGATGAGGAAACACTTTTTCACACAGAGAGTTGTGAGTCTGTGAAATTCTCTGCCTCAGAGGGTGGTGGAGGTCGGTTCTCTGGATACTTTCAAGAGAGAGTTAGATAGAGCTCTTAATGATAACGGAGTCAGGGGATTTGGGGAGAAGGCAGGAACGGGGTACTGATTGTGGATGATCAGCCATGATCGCATTGAATGGCGGTGCTGGCTCGAAGGGCCGAATGGCCTACTCCTGCACCTATTGTCTATTGTCTATTGTCGGTAACCATTACTGCTCTCAAGACATTTCCAGTGACTGCTTCAAATTCCTCCGTCCTACTGTCTTTCTCCTCGGTAAATACAGAGGAGAAATACTTGTTTAGGAACTTGACCATCAAGAGGCGACCGCTTTGATTCCTGAGAAGTACTTTCGCTCTGCAGGCAAATGGTGCTAACATCAAACAGTTAAGTCAGGTAGGCCAACAATACAGTTTGAACTAAAGATCTGTCTAACAATACCTCTCAGTACCTGACATAGAAAGACTATCTATTACTGTGGCAGGGCAACATCTTTTATTTCCCATGTTGACCATTATTCATAAGGAATGAGAATGAGGTGTGCAAGTGCACCCTGGCCTAGAGAATTTATGAGCTGAACACATATGCTCACTGCTGGGCTCCACATATGCATTATTATCCATCTGTTGAAGAGAGCAAAGGTGGAGGTGGAAATCTAAAAATTGCTTGCTGCCTTTGCGATGATCAATGCAAATGATAGCTGATTGAGCCTCTGGCACATAAGTCTGCAGCAAATATGACTGAACTTAGCTTTGTAGTTGTGGATTACTTATTTTATCATTGTAGTATTTTGTGAGTTATTAGAACTTTATGTTACTTTAATAGTACCACGGTAAATACTCGTATAATTAATAATTCCTGTGCTTTCAATTTATCGGGATATCCTCACATTTGACTATCGCAGAAAGTTGCCTTCAAACTTTCTTGCTGCAATGCTGGACCTCCGATCCAACAAATATCCCTTGGTAGTGGAACTAATCTGCAGAATTAATGGAAAACTGTTCAACCAAACTTGGGATGAAAGAGTAGTGCAGTGGTAGAGTTGCTGCCTTACACTGCCAGAGACCCAGATTTGATCCTGACTACAGGTACAGTCTGTTAGGACTTTGCACATTCCCACTGTAACTGTGTGGCTTTTCTCCCTTTCCTCCCACATTCCATGTTCAGGCTTGTAGGTTAATTGGCTTTGGTAAAAATTGTAAATCGTCCCAAGTGTGTAAAATTGAACTAGTGTCCAGGGGTGACCGCTGGTTAGAATGGACTCAGTGGGCTGAAGGCTCTGTTTCCATGCTGTATGTCTAAAATCTAACAGTGACTAGGGTCACCTGTACCACAGTGATCAAAGGTGCAGCATGCAAGCTTTGTGTGTGCTCGGAGTGCAAGTCCCAAGATATTGTCAATTTGTTCATTGAAATGGGTGAAAGGATTGGCATTACACTCAACATCTGCACGAGAAAGGTCTTCCACCAGCTAGGCCCTGATGTACAATACTGGCCTCCGATGAATAAGGATCATGGCGAGACCCAGGAAAACATGGATACCTGGAGTTCTCATACACTCAGAGTCACCTCTCGGTGAAGGGGAGAGGACTTGGAGGACGGTCCTGGCTGTAGAAGAAGTGAGGCCAATTAGAGTTGTGAATGGGAAGGAGGAAAGACAGGGCAGTGAAAGTGGGGAAGGGCATGCAGAACTGCAGCCATCGATCAGAATAAAGCATTCCCCTATCAGAAAATGTTGAGTCTATTTATTAATCAAATAAGGTACAGGACATTTTCAAATACAACCAAAGAAAGTCAAACATCATTAAAACGTTGTCATATTTTACATCTGGCAGTAATATCTTCCTTGGTTGTTGGTCATTTTGAATCTTTGGAAAGTGTAAAGTGCCCTGAGGCCACATTGCATATTAGTGTCAGAAGATAATAGTGGAATTCTGTAATAATTTCAAATTAAATTATACAGCGAGACAGGAGCCTGATGCAATATTTATAAGTTTTAAAGTGAGGGCTCCAGGCATACAGGGCCAGGCAGTTCCACTGAGTAGGGCACACTCTTTATGTGCCACTGATTACTATCGCAGCATGAGTTGCAAACTGATAGGTTTCGTCGTGCACATTGTAACCTTTGAACCGGCAGTTCTGATCACATGATGCACTAATGCACACAGCTGACAACAAAACAAGCACAATTGTCAGCTGGAAACACCCACCAGCTTCCAGCCAGGCGCATGCCCACCAGATCCTGTCTACACTGCCCCACCATTGTCTACAGCTGTGTGGTCCAGGACAGAATCCATGTGCAACCCCGCCACCATAACTAGACCTTTAATCAGCACTTTTAGATTTTGCCTTCAAACTGAACTGTACTGGTGGATGGCAGCATCCCTCCTTTTATCCCTCCTCTGACTCTTATGGTTCTTCTGTGGGTATTACGTGTGATTCTGAAATTGGAAAAATAACAGGGATGTGGTCATGGTGAGCGAGAGTCAAGAGTCAAGAGAGTTTTATTGTCATACTAGACCAAGTGCAGACCCGTTGGGTCTGCTCCCCCAATGGTGTGATCCCCCAACCCAATATTCCACCATGCACCCGTCTCCTCCAACGGAACTGAACCCATTCCCAAATGTAAGATTCCAGCACTCCCCTGCCTCCCTCATCAGTGGATTGAAAAAAAATTCCAATTGCACCTACCCTGCCTGCTGCAGCAGTTCCAATTGCAATACCAATTGGCCTTCCCCCTCCTGTTGAAGCACTTGCTGTGATATCCCATTGAGGTGAAAAGTTCAGAGTGTTCCTGTCTTGCAACTTTGTTTTGAAGTGTGTTGGAAGCTGATAGGAAGGAGCAGCGAATCAAAAGGAAGAAAGGCAGCCGGAACGGACGGACGGCAGGCGGCAGCCACAGACTTTTATATAATAATAGATAGATAGATAGATAGATAGATAGATAGATCCCAGACAGATACATAGATAGATACTTAGCAGCAGCAAAAGAGATATATGTAAACATTGTACATGGTTGCAGCAGCAAAACAGAATAATAAATTAAATAACTTCATAATAAATGACATACACCTCACACACACACACACACACTCACTCCCATACACCCCCACACCCCCACACACACACACACACCCTCACACTCACACACACACACACACACACACACACACACACACACACACACACACAGTCCAGATAAGGGGTTGTATATTGAAATCACCTGAGTAACCGAGGACAAATCTTTTGACCTAGGTTTTGTCACCTGGTCAAAAGACAGTGTGGATGTATTGGAGGCATGCAGAGAGTAGGACGATCCCTCGGAAGTCTACAATCCAACACTGGCCACAGCCTTTCTACTGCTTCGAGCATGTCACCAAGAACTCTCTCCTCCAAGAATGAGCCTCTAGGTTCAGATGGATGCTCCAGTATTTTGCAGCAAAGTAGGAATCCTATTCCTGCGAGAACAAATGGAGAGTGTGTCGCAAAGTGTGTATGCGGTACAATTGCTACGGCCGAAGATCTCTAAGTATGTGTGTGGGTGTAAGGGTTGCATAATTGTGAGCATTGTACAGTATGTGCTGGCAAGTGTCCCTGATGTCATTAAATCTCTTTGATCACCAAGATCAAGTCTTCAGATAATCACCTCTGGCATTCATTTCTTTGGTCACCACCTCACACTCACTTTATTTCCATCATTGGTGTATTGTGAACTTTGGTACAAGGATCAGCCTCTTCGATTCCGGTTTCCACACAACAGTGACTATACCATGTCTGCTGCAAGTGTTCTCCCAAAGCTGCAGATGACCCCAGGCAAAGCTATGATTCTGTGATCACCTCCCTTTTAACAAGTTCGGTCTGAAATCAGTTAGTGCTTCTATGTTTCAGCAATTATTCACATTTATTGTGCTCTGCAAGGGGAAATGCCCTGTGATTGGGAGCTCTAAAATGCACAAAATGCATGCACTCATGACATTGGCACAAATGCTGCACATCCCTTGGACAACAAATGAAACATATCTTCTTTTATGGGCCAACACAATTCCAGTTCAGAGTCTCTGGTTAGTTATCAAGATAATTCAGAATCTGTCTCAGGTTAATTTTACTGAAGCCATTGTTTTTTTCTAAGAAAAAACTCCACCTTGTTTATTGAACTTAAACAATTAAGAAAGGACAAGTTAGCAAACGCATTTGATAGTTTGAGACATAAATTGAAAACATAATCCAAATTGTGCCATTGCACATTCAATGGATTTCGCATTTTGATTCATTTTGGGAAGATTAATAAGGGTATTGATAAAGGTTCAAACCCAATGAATGGCAGGGTCCTGGGGAATATTGAGGACTGTTGTACCAGTCTGGATCTCTGAAGGTGGAAATAAAGAGAAGTAAGGTTGTGAAGATGGCATACGGAATATTTGCCTTCATAGGGGCAGACAATACAAGAGCAAAGAGGTTATGTTACAGCTATATGAAATATTGTATTACGACACAGCTGAAATCTCTAGTGGTATTATGATCATCATGTTATGGGATGGACATGATTGCACTGGAAAGGGTGCAGAGGAGATTCACCGGGATGGAACATTCCAGTTAAAAGAAGAGACTGTCGTCCTGGATGTGATTTCTTTAAATTGAAGGTGACTGAGGGGGAACCTGATTATTGGACACAAAATTATAAGGGAGAGGGGGAGGAAAACAAGGATGGAAAGGTAAGGAAGTAGTCACCAGAATAGATGTGTATAAAGCCAGAGGGCATAGTTAAAGCAGAGACTCTCACAGTGTTTAAGAAGTATTCATACACCTGAATTGTGAAGGCATAGAAGGCAACAGGCCAAGTGCTGAAAAATGGAATTTGTCTAGATGACGACTTGATGGCCAGCATAGATATGGTGGGCTGAAGGGCCTGTTTCTGTGCTGAATGACACGAAGACTCTATATCAAAACATATTTACTCCTGGATACAAGATGATCTGGTCCTATCAATTAAACTTCCAAGGGAATTTATTTTACCTAAAGCATTATATTTTACACTCTGTTGGATCAGTAGAGAAACTATTATTTTCAGCAGTGTTGCATTAATTATTTTCTGCCCATTTAATGAGCTGAAAATCATATAATGCCAAAATAAGAATGCATCAATGAGCCAATAATAATTTATTTAATCCCAGTTGGATAAATTCACTACAATTAGGTTTAGAATCTTTTTTCATACATCTGAAACCTTTTATGTGAATCTATTGCTTTAGCTATTTAATGCATGAACATTGTTCCAATCAAGGATGAATTGTTTCTGCCACGTTGTCAGTAGTTTACTCTAAACCAAATTATAAGCAATCTTTATTCAATTTTTATCATTATATTTATATGTCATATCACTAAACTGGGAAATGTAAATGGGGCATATACTGTATGGGTGTAGAGAGATTTTCTGTCCAATTCTGCAGTCATTTGGTTTATTTAGTTTAGTTTAGTTTAGTTTAGAGATATAACATGGAAACGGGCCCTTCAGCCCACCGAGTCCATGCCGACTAGCGATCTCCACACATTAATCTATTATACACACACTAGGGACAATTTACACATAACCAAGCCAATTAACCTACAAACCTGTATGTCTTTGGAGTGCAGGAAGAAACCAAAGATCTCTGAGAAAACCCACGTGGTCATGGGGAGAACGTACAAACTCCATATAGACAGCACCCATAATTGTGATTGAACCCGGGTCTCCGGCGCTGCAAGCGCTGTAAGGCAGCAACTCTACCGTTGCGCCACCGTGCCGCACACTTATTGTCTAGATGATTTGACATTTGGGGACAAGTGGCTATGGAGTGGGTGCAACAGGAATCATGCAAGGTCTTGACCAGAAATGCCACAAATATTTTCCCCCCACAGATGCTGTTCGACCCAATGAGTTCCTCGAGCAGCCTTTTTTTTGCTCTTGAATCCAGAAACTGCCTTCTTTTGGGTCTTCAAGCAAATAATGTAATTTTGCCTTTATTACATTATATATATTACATGACATATATTAATGTAACTGACAGAAATTATGTTCCATCCCCTATTTTAATTATTAAGTTTGCACATATCAAAATTCACCGACAAATAGCCACCATTAGAAACAAGACAAAGTGCAGGAGGGAGATAGTCTGATTAAATAATGTCAGAATAACATTATTGCTCTCCATGTTAGCAAGACCACGAAGATAATTTTTGACTACAGGAAGGGAAAGCTGAGGAACTGTACACCAACCTAAATCACCAGGGTGGCAGTGGAGAGAGTCAGCAGACTATAGTTCATGCACCGAGGCATCTCTGATGATCTGTACTGGGCCCAGCACATTGATACAATTGTAAAAAAAGATTACCCATGCTTCTACTTCCTCAGATGCTTGAGGAGATTTGGCAAGTTGCTAACTACTCTTTGGAACCTCTGCAGGGTGGCACAGTGGCGCAGCTGGTAGATCTGCTTTATCACAGCACTAGAGACTTGGGTTCGATCCGGACCTCAAAACTGTGTTTGTTGAGTTTGCTCTTTTTGCTCTCTTAGGGCCCTCTTTATTCAACATCTACATGCTCCCACTCGGGCAAATCATGCGATATAATAATATTGACCACCACTGCTATGCCGATGACACTCAAATCTATGTAGCGCTATCACCAAATGACTATCGCCCCATAGATCTGCTGTGCCAGTGCATTGAGCAAGTCAAAGACTGGATGTGCCAAAATTTCCTCCAACTAAATAAGGACAAAACGGAGATAATTGTTTTTGGTGCTAAAAAAGAAAGGCTTAAAGTAACCCAACACCTACACTCTCTGTCCCTGAAAACTTCAAACAAAGCCAGAAATCTTGGGGTTATTATGGATTCAGATTTACATTTCGACAGTCCCATCAAATCAGTAACAAAATCGGCCTACTATCACCTCAAAAACGTAGCAAGATTAAGAGGACTCATGTCAGCTTAAGACTTAGAAAAACTTGTACATGCCTTTATTATTAGCAGGCTAGATTATTGTAACGGTCTCCTTGCAGGTCTTCCGAAAAAAACTGTCAGGCAGCTACAGCTTGTTCAGAACGCTGTTGCTAGAGTTCTAACAAAGACCAAAAAATTTGAACACATTACACCAATTCTTAAATCCTTACATTGGCTCCCTGTATGTCAGAGGATTGATTTCAAAATCCTGCTGCTCACCTATAAATCACTACATGGTTTAGGACCAAAGTATATCACTGACATACTTCCACTATATAAGCCTTCTAGACCACTAAGATCTTCTGAAACCAATCTGTTACTGATTCCCAGAGTAAATACAAAACATGGGAAAGCAGGATTTAGTTACTATGCAACAAATAGCTGGAATAAACTTCCTGAAGATTTAAGACTTGCCTCAACTTTGACCACTTTTAAAACAAGACTGAAAACTTTTATGTTTACTTTAGCTTTCAGCTAAATCTTAACTACATTGCACTTTTAACTTTTGCATTTTTTATAATGCATTTTTAATTTTGCTTTTCTTTTCTTTTAATTCTTCTATTTTATTTCATTTTATTATTTCATTTTATTGTATGACATGTTTTTATGTGAAGCACTTTGAGTCTGCCTCGTGTATGAAATGTGCTATATAAATAAAGTTGCCTTGCCTTGCCTTTTTCCGTGTGACTGCATGTGTTTCACCTGGTTTCCTCCCGTATCCCAAAGCCATGCGGATTTGTGAATGAATTTGCCCTCCGTAAATTTCTCCGAGTGTGTAAGGAGTGGATAACATAGAACTAATGTGAATGGGTGATTAATGGTTGGTGTGGACTCAGTGAGCTGAAGGACCTGTTCCCATGGTGTATCTTTCAATTCAATCAAAAAGTGTGATGATAGGTTGCATCACAGCCCGGTTCAGTAAATCAAATGCTCAAGAACAAAGGAGGCTGCAGAAAGTGGTGTATATTGTCCAATCCATCATGGGTATTGACCCCCATCAAAGGGATCTACAGGAAACACTGCCTCAAGAAGGCAGCCAATATCATCAAAGGCCCACACTCTCATTTTGCTGCTACCATCGGGAATAAGTATAGGTGCCTGAGACTCGTTATCTCCAGTTTCAAGAACAGATTTGTCCCATTAAACCATCAAGTTCTTGAACCACCCTGAACAATCCTAACATCAACCCTACCTAAGCACCAAACTACTGTGGACTACTAAGGTTATAGCATGTACTTTGGCTTGCATTCTCATTGCCTTATTTACCTTGAATAATGATCATTTATTATGTTAGGCTTTAGAGATACAGTGCGAAAACAGGCCCTTTGACCCACTGAGGCCACCCCGACCAGCGGTCACCCTGTAAACTAACACTGTCCGACATACTAGAGACAAGTTACAATTAACCTCATGGTCAAGTTCAAGTTCACATTTATTGCCACATGCACCAACTAAGGTACAGTGGAATGTGACTTGCCATGCAGCCATACAATCAAAAGAGCACAATACACAATAAAATATAACATGAACATCCACCACAGTGGAATCAACATTCTTCACTGTGGTGGAAGGCAATAACGTTCAGTCAGTCCTCCTCCTTTGTTCATCCGTGGTCGGGGCCATGAACCCTCCGCAGTCGCTGCTACGGACAGCCTGATGTACAGGCCCTCTCGTCGGGATGCTCGAAACGGATGCTCGGGACTGACAGACACTCCGCGGCTTGTAGTTCCCGAATCGACCGCTTCCTACCGGAGACCAGGGCTTCACAATGTTATAGGCCACAGGCCGGCGGTCGGAGCTCTTCTCCAGCGATCCCTAGCAAGGGATCCCAAGCTCCGCGATGAAAAGTCCACGCCGCGCCCACGGCTAGAAGCTCCGCAGACCGCGGCTTCAGGATGTTATAGGCCACAGGCTGGCTGTCGGAGGACTTCTTCTGGCGATCCCTGGCAAGGGATCGCCCGGCTTCACGATGGAAAGTCCACACCGTGCCCACAGCTAGAAGCCCCGCAGCCAGCTGCTTCAGAATGTCGTAGTCCGCGGGCCAGCGATCGGAGCACTTCTTCTGGCGACCTACGGCAAGGGACCGCCTGGCTCCGCGATGGAAAGTCCCTGCTGCGCCCGCTGCTGAAGCTCTAGGCCCCGACTCCGGGAATGGCCGCACCAATCCAAGCTGTTAGGCCTCGAGGGAGGGTGAAATGCAACTAGGAGAAAAGTTGCTTTCCACCGAGATGTGACTAAGTGAGCAAATAAGAATGTCATTGCTCCAGGCCCAGCGTATATGGCAACCATCCATACTTGACTCATGGCACTTGAATTGCTTCTGTTCTCACACATCCTTTCTTAATTTCAGATCAAGTTGAACCCTTTAGACACTGACTATGTTGGTGCCACATTTTACATTTATTCTGTTCATATAATTCTGGAGTTCATATAAAATGAAGAGCCTTGTGGGTATATTATAGCTTCTCCAATTTTCATTGAGTTATTATATAAAGTGCCTACTCCAGAATTATATTATCAAGCTTTTCATCATTCATACAACTAAGTAGCTGCTTAACTACTTGAGAGGTGTTAAAGGATTATTATTTCAGGTGCATTCTGATTGGCTGGTTTCTTGTTTAATATCACCAGAAGGCAGGAATTTTTTTTCCAGTTTAACAAAACATCTATTAGAAAATCACTTCAACCTGCCAATTTGTTAAATAGGCCATTTAGTTCTATTTAAATAAGCCTGGAAAATATATTCGAGACACAAAATGAAAATTCGAACTGTTCAGTTGTGGAAATAAAATAGCTAAAGAAATGTATATAAATGTCGGAACTGCTGACACTAAACTAGATCAGTTTTACATGTCTCGGCATTGCAAGATCTGAAAACAGCTGCTCGAGATTCCATTCACTTTGAACAGTCAAATTCAATAACTGCAGCGAATGAGTTGTTTCTGGAGAAATATATATGATGTGGATTTTGGGTGGAATTAATGAGGTTTGCTTTGTTTAGCCAACATAGTTTTGAATCGAAACAAGGATCTGAAGATGCTGATGTCCTTTACAAAAAAGGACACAAAGTGGCAGAGCAACTCAACGGGTCAGGCAGCATCGCTGGAGATCATGGATAGGTGAAATTTCAAGTCAGATCCCTACTTCAGACTGTGTGAGTGTGAGTTAGTATGGAAGTCTGCAATTTTGAAGCAATGGAGGGTGGGTGGAGTTAGAAGAGATTAATTCAAACCCTGGAATAAAATGGGTTAACATTTACAAATTTCAAACATGCCTACAAACTGAGATAGACACAAAAAGCTGGAGTTTACTCAGCGGGTCTGCTAATATTTCTGGGAAAAAAGGAATTGGTGCTGTTTCGGGTTGAGACCCTTCTTCAGATTGAGAGTCAGGAAAGGGAAAGGGAATGAGAAATATTGAGATAAATTGAACAAATGAATAAGAGATATGCAAAAAGCAACGATGAGCAAGGAAAGGTAGAGCCCACAATGGTCCATTGTTGGCTGTGGGGTAGGTGATAACAAGTTCTACAGACAGTGAAACTCAATAGGATGACAGTAAAATAAGTATGATGACTAGGATGGGAGAGGGACGGAGAGAGAGGGGATACAAGGGTTACTGGAAGTTATTGAAATCAATATCCATATCGCTGGGTTGTAAGCTGACCAAGTGAAATATGAGGTGTTGTTCCTCCAATTTGCATTGGCCTCACTGTGACAATGGAGGAGGCCCAGGACAGAAAGGTCAGTGTGGGAAGGGGAGTTAAAGTATTTGGCAACCGAGAGATCATGTAGGCCGCGGCAGACTAAGGAAGGTGTTCTGGCCAATGCTTCACTTTTAGGAAGTAATGCAAAAATAAAAAAATATGTAAGGCACAAAATCCCATCAGAAAGACATAGCTCACAATATAAATTAAACATAATAAATCCAAGAAAGAGACTTGTAAAGATGCCTGAAAGAACAGCTCATCTGGAGATCGGGAGCATTTTAGAACCTAAAAAAGGGTGGACCAAGAAATTGATAAAGAATGACATGATATAATATGAGACAGGACTGGCAAGAAACATGGAAAACAGACTGTAAGAGTTTGTATATGTACATAAAAAGGAAAAGATTTATCAATGGTATGTGTGGACCACAAATAGACAGACAAGCAACATAATTAAACAATTACTTTGTGTTTTTCTGCAAGGAACTGCAGAGACTTGGGGGCATTGGTTTTTCTTTTTGCATTATTGGTATTTGTTTTTATGTATATGTATACACGTGTGTATATGTGGGTGTGTATGTGTGTATATGTATGTATGCATATTCGTGTAGATGTATATATACACGCATTGAACTTTTTTGTCATTTATCATATTGTTTACAGTGTACTATGTTGACATATTCTGTTGTGCTGCTGCAAGTAAGAATTTTATTGTTCTATCTGGGACATATGGCAATAAAACACTCTTGACTTGACACACAAAACCTCTCAGATATTTTGGAGATTCAAAGTTCTAGTGAGAATCTGCAACTGAAGGAACTTAGTTAACGAATAGAAATAAATCTGATAAATCTCAAGCTCCCATTAATTTACATTGCAGAGTTTTGAGACAGTGTACAGAGTCGCAGTTTGGCGCCATTTTCAAGTCCCAGTTTGTTCTTACTATAATGCATCAACTCACATTTCCCCACTTTAAAATTCCTCTGCCATACATCTGTTTATATCCTTACCAAATATAACTTGTCCTTCTGCAGTTGTACAGGGTCCTAGTGAGACCACACCTTCTAGTTTTGGTCCCCTAATTTGAGGAAGGACAGTCTTGCTATTGAGGGAATGCAGCGTAGGTTTACAAGGTTAATTCCCGGGATGGCGGGACTGTCATATGCTGAGAGATTGGAGCGGCTGGGCTTGTATACTCTGGAGTTTAGAAGGATGAGAGGATACCTTATTGAAACATATAAGATTATTAAGGGTTTGGACACGCTAGAGGCAGGAAACATGTTCCCGATGTTGGGGGAGTCCAGAAACAGGGGCCACAGGTTAAGAATAAGGGGTAAGCCATTTAGACACATCAGCTCACAGACATGCATTCTCACTAAAGTATGGATTAATTTAAATCCTCTCTCAAATCTCCTTATCAAGAACTGGTCATCCATTATCATTGGCCAAGTAAAATGGGTCAAAACAGGCAATTATCTCATAGATTATCTTACACATATTGCATGAGAGTAGGAAAAGTACCTTTAGCTCACCATATGTACCTGGGAGGCAATTACAGTTGGCAAACCTGAACTGGAGTTGTTGCCAGGAGCAGATAGTATGTAAATAAATGAAGTTTGTGTGAAATATGTGAACATATGTAGGATAGTCATAAAGTTTAATAGATTATTTGCACATATTCTTTGCGTACTAGTGTTGCTCAATATATAATCTTCCTTGGCTTATACTAAAGAATGCATGACCATACACAAACATGCAAATTATCAAAAAGGTAGATGATTGACAAAAATCGCAACAAATATTTGCCAAGTCCTTAATTCTACTAAGGATCATGATTGAAAAGTTTGTGGGGTGAGTTTAGTTTAGTTTAGAGATATAGCGCGCAAACAGGCCCTCTGCAACGACCAAACACCGACCATCCATGCACATTAACATTATCCTACACAAGGGGCAATTTTTAAATTTATTCCAATTAACTTACAAACCTGTACGTCTTCAGAGTGTAGGAGAAAACTGAAGGTCTCGGAGAAAATGCATGCAGATCACAGGAGAACAAACTAACTCCGTACGGACAGCACCCGTAGTCAGGATAGAATCGGGGTTTCTGGCACTGTAAGCACTGTAAGACAGCGACACTATCGCTGTGCCGCCGGGCAGCCCTTTGCAACACTGTGACCACCTGTTTTAATATCAACCTCATGCTGAGATTAGTTTAACTCCATGACAAGCATTGAGTGGTATGAAGCATTAGTAATCAGATTACAAAGCAAAGGAGAAATAGTGATAAAATGTGTAATAGTCTTCACGCATTACATTAGGTTACATTAGATGAAACCATTGTTAAACACAAAGGGAATCATTTCATCTTGAACAAGGAGCCTTACATTTTACATCCAATAAAAGAAATCTCATGTGTACACATACTGGCAATCCATTTAATTTAAAGCTGATGCAAGAAGATTTCTAAGTAAAAATTTTCACCTTCACTTCAAGTGAAAAACTTTCACTTGAAAATACTTGAAGTGACACACTTTAAGGTCTCATTCTTTTCATTCTGCAGCTGGATACAATTCATCTAAGGGATTTGCTGGAAAGGTGAGTGGAAATTGATGATTAGATTGGATGGAGTACACGGATGTTGAGTTAGCTGTGATCTGGCATTTAAGAAGAAGGTCAGGCTTCATAGATTTTGGACTTTGTGTTTGCATGGGGCCAAAGTTTTTTTTCTTTCCCGAAGGATCATAGCTCTGAGTAATGAACAACCACAGGGAAAATAGTGAGTTACACATATAGTTTTATGTAAAAATAGACTCAGTTACAGCCACATAAGACTTTCCAATTCAGCTTAGCAGACCCAGACATTTACTACTGTAAAGTCTCATCTTCCATATGTGGCTTCCGAATTTATGAGGAGGTAAAAAAGATGCAGGAGATGCAATTAAACCTGACAACTTAAGGCATTTCATTTATTTTTAATTAACTGAGCTCACTTGTGTGGATATCAGACATGCTTCTGTGCTTCAGGATACAATTCTGGGAGGTCAGAATTTCCATTTCCTTCTCCAAATTTGTCACTTCCTCATCCATTTCCGTCACTGACGGACATGGTAGCTCAGAGACTAGACACCAATAAAGGGAGAGCTGTTGCATAATCAAAAGAACAAGCTTCATGAAGCTGAAGTAGAAAGTTATGGAAATACTCAGCAGGTCAGACAACATCGATGAAAAGAGAAATAAAATTTACCATTTCTAGTTTAGTGATTCTCCAGCAAAGGAGGAACAGTGGCACAGCTGGTCGAGCTGCTGCCTCACAGTGCCAGGGAAATAGGCTAAATCCTGATCTCAGGTGCTGTATGTATGTAGTTTGCACATCCTTCCTGTGACAGCATGGATTTCCATGGATATCCCAAAGACATGTGAGTTTGTAGATTAATTGGCCTCTGTAACTTGCCTGTAGTAGGCAGGGAGTAAATGGGAAAGTGGATTAACATAGCACCAGTGTGATAGATGGTCGGCGTGGATCATACCATCAATGCTCAGTCTATCTCTAAAGCTAAAACTCTAAATCAAAGCTGGGATAAGTTGAAGATGTAGGATTCAAGTTGATACAGAGACAAGGGAGGATTGAAGAGGATTGACATAAGAAAAAGGTGCATGATAACATCGTGAGAATAAGAGGGAAATGGTGTGTAACAAAAGTGGTGATCATTAGATAAGGAAAATGAGAAATTGTTGAACTCAGAGTCCAGAGGTTTTGACTGTCTAATCAAAAGATGACGAGATGTCCCAAATTCTCTCTGAACTCTGAAGAACAGAGCAATGAGGAAGCAGTGTTGCAATTCGAATGACAGGCAATCACAAGTTCAAGTTTAGACAAACCAAACGGAGATGTTTCACAACACCCAATGGTGCCCAATTATGCAGTGTGTGGCCTCACCAAAGTGTAAAGAAACCCTTGAACAATGAATACATGAAATAAGTACGTTGAATCAAATGCCTGTACGTTGCTCTTTCACCTGCAAAACATAATGGACCCCTGAAAGTTGTGAAGGAAGGAGCAGATAAAGGGATGAGGTTTCTCCTGACAGGGATGCCCAAACCTAGGGATCACAGTCTCTAGCTACAAGTTTAACATTCGCACCCAGGATGAGAATTTGGAGGTTGGCATTTGGAGAAGGATGCGATTTGGAGGTTGATGAGGTTGATGAACCTTTGGACTACTTTATCAATACATATATATATATAGGTCCTCTGTCGCTGAATTTATTCCAGAGAGAGATTAAAAGATTTTAAAAAATGTTAGGGAATTCATTAAGGTGGGAACGTGGTGCTGGTGTAATAGGTCACCTGATGTAACAGGTCAGCCAAGGTGCTGAAGGTTGTGCTCCTTTAATGTATTCTGTTCCGATTTTGAGACAGATGCACTTGCATGCGAAGATGTCACAAGAAAGGCACATTATAATTGCATACAACGAGATATCTTGAAAGGAACAGGACCTTTAGAGTGCTGAAAGATAAGAATTGGTGAAGGCATTTTTAAGGACGGTATTGCACTGGAGATGCAATAAATGACAAAAGACAATCTATTGAATGCAGAAGTAATCATAGGGACAGGATGTGAAAATGATAGGAACATTATTGTGATAGAGGTGTAGAAATTGGGAGAACGTCTTTGCAGGAAGCAGCTTGGGAGAAAAAGTAATTATAATAGACGTTAGAGTCAAAAGATATCAGTTGGCTGTCTATTTCCAAAAACAGAGATGATTAAGTTGAGTGAAGGTAATTTTGAGGGACTGACTAGCCAAAGGCACGAGAAAGATAGAACAATGAAGAAAAGGTGTTGATATTTTCCAGTTCAAGGTCAAGGTATTGGAAACACGTGCAGGAGAGGGAGATGTATAACCAGGAACAAAGATTCATCCACCAATCCACTCAAAATGTAGAAGGGTCAGTGGTCACTATGGTTTTGTTACCAGCACTTTTCTTTAGTGAGTGTGAATAATGTTGAAGGTGAAGTTATTCAAGATGAGGATAACTTTGGCCCAGGCACAGGAGCGATGGAGCATGTGAACTACATGTTAGATGGAAGGAGGATTCTTAGATACTCCTGGAGAGTCATAGTGTGATACAGTGTGGAAGCAGGTCCTTCGGCCAAACTTGCCCACACCGACCAACTACATAGAAACATAGAAAATAGGTGCAGGGGTAGGCCATTCGGCCCTTCGAGCCTGCACCGCAATTCAATATGATCATGGCTGATCATCCAACTCAGTATCCTGTACCTGCCTTCTCCCCATACCCCCTGATCCCTTTAGCCACAAGGGCCACATCTAACTCCCTCTTAAATATAGCCAATGAACTGGCCTCAGCTACCTTCTGTGGCAGATAATTCCAGAGATTCACCACTCTCTGTGTGAAAAATGTTTTCCTCATCTCGGTCCTAAAAGATTTCCACCTTATCCTTAAACTGTGACCCCTTGTTCTGGACTTCCCCAACATCGGGAACAATCTTCCTGCATCTAGCCTGTCCAACCCCTTAAGAATTTTGTAAGTACTACATTAGTCCTACTGCTTGCGTTTGGCCATATCTCCCGAAACCTGTCCTATCCTTGTACCTGTCTAACATTGCAATAGTCCCTGCCTCAACCACCTCTTCTGGCAGCTCATTACATACACCAACCACCCTTTTGTGTAAAAGCTTTGGTGGTACACGAAAACTGAACATTCTTGGGGGAAGAGTAGGTATTCAGTGATGCTAAAAGCTTTAAATTTTATGAGATCATTAAGTTGAACCAACAGCCTTGACCCTACTCATGAAAGCCAGATACTATTTCTAAACAGAACTGTTGGCAGATGTTTGCTCAAATAGCAGTAAGTTCAGGATGCAACGTGCATCTGTCTCAAGCAGATGTCCTAAATTTGCAGAACATTTTGCCAGTCTGTCATTCCCTATCAGTGCTGGATTCCACATGAAATCCAGCATCAGAATGAACTGGCAGTTTCAGCAAATATGCCAGAAGTCACATGGCAGAGCTCCATTTTCCAAGGTTCCCCAGTATTTACACATCTCAGGTTCCTATTGGTAGTGTCATGTGTACCGAGGGATGGTGAATAACCTAGTTTACTGTGCGATGCAGACAGATCATACCATACTTGATTGCAACAGGTAGTGCAAAAGAAAAAAAACCCAGTACTGTATATAGTGTTACATCCACAAAGGAAGTGCAGATAAAAATGAGCAAGGGTGCAATGAGATAGTTTGGAACGTCAGGAATAATTCCTTAGCATGTGAGAGGTCCGCTGAAGAGTTGGTTACAGGGGAAATAAAGTGTTCCAGAAGTGTTCGAGAACCTCGATGCCAACCCGGCTCAGCAGAATGCAGTATCACGAAAACTGCCCGTTTTCTGGGCAGTACAACCTCATGTGCGGTTCCAACACATCGAGGCCCAATTTAAAATTCGGCAAATTCTCGCAGATTCAACTAAATATTTCTACACCCATCCCGGTAAGCGAGGCTCCACCCTGACCGCTGTCAATGGCGCAGCCCCATCCAGACTTACGGAATTTGTACTGTTCCTTTCGCTGATGGACGGTCGGTCTGCTTTTGCCGTTCCTCGAACAGATGCCCGGAGACATCCGCCCGTTTAACGATCGCCGATGTCTCCCAGCCATTGGCTTGCCAGGCACCGGACTTCGCTACTCAGCCTGGTGTCTACAGCTTTCAAGGGCCGTCGGTCGTTCATTCCAAGCCACCCCACAACAGACGCTGCGGATTCCGACCCGAATGTCATACGAGATAGGGTGAACAAAAATGCCGTATAACCCCATCCGGGAAAATGCCGACAATATCGTCCCATAAGCCACATCTGAACCGACTTGGGCGCCATCCTTGCTAGTCCTCCAAGTTCCAGCGCCAGGTGCACACGCCCCTGCAGGATTTTGTCATCCCTCAGCACCGATCGACTACATCCACATCAATTTTGTGGGTCCCCTGCTGCCGTCCAGAGGCGTCACCCACCTGCTCACTATTGTGGACCATTTCACACAGTGGCCTGAGGCCGTTCCACTCCCTGGGCACCATCCTTGCTGCGACCATGTGCCAGACTCACACTGCCCACTGGGTGACTTCGTTCCACATCAGTTTTGTGGCCAACATCTCCTCGAGATGCCGAGGTGCCCAGTTGACCTCTCACGCAGTGGTTCCACTCCCTGACACCTCTGCTGCGACATGTGCTTGACTCTCACTGCCCACTGGGTGGCTCGTTTCAGTGTTCCCGCCGACATCTCCTCGAACCGAGGTGCCCAGTTTACCTCTGCGCTGTGGTCGGCCATGGCCCAGCTGCACCACACTACTGCCTATCTTACTCAGGCTAACGGACTGGTAGAGCGTTTCCACCGGCACCTGAAGTCCTTGTTGAAGGCACGGCTCGCGAGCCCAGATTGGGTGGATGAATTGCTGTGTGTTTTGCTGGGGATCCGCATGGCCCCCAAAGCAGATTTGGAGATGTCGTCCGCTGAGTTGGTTTATGGCTCCCCGCTGATGGTATCCCCCGATATTCTCCCAGCAGCACGGGGACAGCAGGAACCCCCTTCGTCTGTGCTGGCACACCTCCGTGAGCAAGTGGCCAGGCTGGCTCCTGTCCCGACCTCTCGCCACAGGGTTGCCCCTTCCTATATCCCGCCTGCCTTCAAGGACTGCCAATTTCTTTTTATTCGCAGGGGCTCGCACCAGACTCCGTTGCAGTGTCCTTACGAGGGTCCATTCCGGGTGTTGCAAGCCGGCGTCGCGACTTTCATTCTGGATGTCGGGGGCCGACAGGAGGTCATTTCAGTGGCCCACCTTAAGCCCATCTTGATGTCGACCGCCCTGTGTTGGTGGCCCAGCCCCGTCGTAGAGGTCGTATGCCAGCCCTTCTGCCTGCTACACCTGCTGCACCTGCTGCACCTGCTGCACCTGTTGTGCCTGTTCTCCCTATGTCCACGTGGTCTGGTCGCCTTATTCGGACTGCCGCTCGTTTTCTTTCCTCTGTTTCTGGGGGGGGAGGGGTGGGGGGGGTCATGTCGCGGCACCTAGTGGTGAAGATGGGTATTCAGAAACCTCGTCATTGGTCGGGACTGTCACATGACCAGAGGTTCGTTCGCAACCTTTTCTGTATGTTCGGTAGTTAGTGCTCTTCACGATGAGAGGAGCGTACATTGTTTATTCCTGACTAAGTACACGCGTAGTTCAATTGTTATTTTGTTAATAAAGAACATTTTGTTCTTTTCCTTCTTGGTCTCGCTAAAAGTGCTCGTTAATAATGATGTAGATGGAGGCAATGTGGGGTGGGGGCGAATGCTGGTTTACATGATGAACTGGTCAATGTCTGCAACTCTGCAGTTTTTGCTGTGTTGAGCAGTGCAGTTGACATACAAAGCTGCGAGGCATCAAAATAGAAATGGTAAGGCATTGGAGATATGCCAAATATCCTTAATCTTTTGAGCACGTAGAGGCATTGGTCTGCTTTCTTGGTTGATGTGGTTCGACCGGGTCAAATTGTTGGTGAGATTTGCACTTTGGAACTTGAAGCCCTCGACCTTGATTCTGTCCTTTATTATTCGAGATCCAGCCAACTATTATGGTATTATCTGAACATTTGTAAATGGAGTTAGAGCAGAATTTGGCTGCACAGTCAAGTGTTTATCAGATGTACAGTTAGGGCGAGAGGATGCAGAATTGTGCAGCACTGGTGTTGAGAATTATCGTGGAGGATCTTTTGTTGTCTGTCCTTACTGTTTGGAGTCTATTCGTCAGGAGATCAAGGACCCAGTTGCAGAACGGGTTGCTGAGTCCGAGGTCCAGGAGTTTGGGGGCGAGTTTGATTGCAATTATGATGTTGTATGTGATCTATAGTTAATCAATAGGAGTCTGATGTTGGTGGCATTGTTTTTCAGATATTGCGGAATAATGAGCCTGGCAGATGCCATCTTCCATGGAGCTGTTGCAATGGTAGGTGAATTGCAGTGGATCAAGGCTGTCTGGGAGGTTGGTGATAATTTGAGCCATGACCACGGCACGGCGCAGTTTCACAGTGCTAGAGTTGCTGCCTTATAGCGCCAGAGACCCGGTTCAATCCTGACTATAGGTGCTGTCTGTACGTAGTGTGTGTATATGTTCTCCCCGTGACCTACGTGGGTTTTCTCCGGGATCTCCGGTTTCCTCCCACACTCCAAAGATGTACAGGTTTGTAGGTTAATTGTCTTGGTTTAATGGTAAATGGTCCCTAGTGTGTGGGATAGTGTAAGTGTGCAGGGAACGCTGGTCAGTGTGGACTTGGTGGATGGAAGGGTCTGTTTCTGCTCTGTATCACCAAACTAAAAACAAAACCATCTCAAAACACTTTGTGATGACGGATGTCAAAGCCACCGAACTAATAAACTGAGAAGGCAGTCACGGGTTATTGATTGGGGACGATCAGCCATAATCCCAATGAATGGCGGTGCTGGCTCGAAGGGCCGAATGGCCTCCTCCTGCACCTATTTTCTTTGTTTCTATGTTTCTATCCCTCGGCTCTACAAAACTCCCCAGAGCCCTTCCATTTACCGTGTAGGTCCTGCCGATGTCACAATTCCCAAAACGCAACACATCACACTTCTATGTATTAAATTCCATCAACCATTCCTCAGCCCACCTGGCCAATCAATCAGGATCCTGCTGTAATCTTTCACAACCATCTTCACCATCTGCAAAACCACCCACTTTTGTATCATCGGCAAATTTGCTAATCTTGCCATGTATGTTCTCATCCAAATCATTGATATCGATGACAATTGGTAGACATTGTGAGTTTGGGAGCTGCTTTAGTGTTGCCTGGATGAGTAACTGTTGTATTGGCCGAGGAAGAAATTAATGTTTAAGTGTTTGATAGGATGTCAATCAAATCCGTCACTTTGTCCTGGATAGCATTGAGCTTCTTGAGTCTTGTTGATGTTGCAATCACCTAGGCATGTGGAGAGTACCAGTCATTTCCTGACTTGAAAAGACCTTGGAATGTCAAGAGGTGAAATACTAGCTCTGCCTCTGATATTGTCTTGCACCATGCTATTTATGTGGTTGCTCCAGTTCACTTTTTCGTCGATGGCGACTCCCACACTGTTGATGCTGGGGGGGATTTGGAAATGGTGATGTTTTGGATGTCAAGGGTCATGTTGGACTTGATCATTGCCTGCAATGTTTGTCGCATGAATGTTACTTGCCACTTCTCAGCCCATGTTTGACTTTTATCTAGGTCCTGCTGCATGCAGTCATGGGCAGCTTCATTGCTGAGGAGTTGCAAATTTAATTGCAATTATGCGTCATTAGAAAAACAATTCAGTGCTGATGCTGTGATGGGAGAAAGATTATTGATAATTTCAACATAGTGGGGATATATTCGGCAATACTGTGCTGAAAAAAATCCTGTATTGATATTCTACAGCTGTAATGTTTGGCTTCTGCATATTAAATGATTGACAGTCAGATCCTTGTCCCTAGGGTGGAAATGTCCAACACTAGAAGGCATAGCTATAAGGTGAGAGGGGGAAAGGGAGAAAGTTTAATGGAAATGCACGGAGCAAGTTTTGTTACACAGTGCTGGGGGGCTGGAACGCACTAGCAGGGGTGATGGTGAGGACAGATACGATTGTGGCATTTGAGAAGTTTTTGGATAGGCACATGCAACTGCAGGGAATAGAGGGATTATGTCCAGGCAGATGAGATCAGCTTAACCTACCACCATGTCCGGCACTAACATTATGGACCGTGTGCTGTGTGCTGCTGTGGTGGACTGTTTTATGTTCTATCCATCTTCCATTGTGTGATGTATGATCCCACCCACTGGAATGTTTAACACGAGTGCTCATTAACTTCAGTTTTATCAAGGCCACTTGATGTTCAGGCCAGCCACTTACTTTCTACCTTAAGAATTTAGTTCTCTGGTCCATACTTAGACAAAGGGAGTGATCAGGCCTGAAGCAAAGTGAATGTTCAAAAACCAAAATTGTCCATTGCCGACCATCACTTAGGATTTGATCAAGAATACACTGATTGGCCAAGACGTAGGAAAATAATACATGTTCTTTAAAGCAAGCAATATCCCAGAGTTGGAAAGGAGGTTTGAAAACTAAATATATGGGTCTACAAAAGCAGCACTGCTGTCAGAGATTAGGTGAGAGTAGGTGTATGGCAAGCTGTCATCCTGCACCACAGGACAAACAATGTCCAGCTAGAAAAAATGGAAGATCATCATCAGCTGAAAGCAATACATTTGGATATGGGGCCAGAACAGAGGTGCTGCTATTTGCTAGTAATTTGTTTGACTTGTCTTGTCTTGCTTTTTGAGACCAGGATGTATCTGGCCAATTTTCTATGGTGTTGGATAGATTCCTGCATTGAAACTATAGTGGAACTTCTTAGCTCGAGGCAAGGGTAGTTCTGATGTACAGGTCAGTACGACCGCTGGGATGTTTTCGATGCAGTGGCCTTGCTGTATCCATTGTTTTTGATGGTTTCCTTGATCAGTTGAGTTGGCTGAATAACTTGTTTGATGGTGGGTGTCTCTGGTAAAGCCATCTTTTTCCATGATGAATAGAATAGAATAGAATAGGAATGCTTTTTATTGTCATTCAAACAGCTTGGTTTGAATGAAATTGCATTTTTACAGTCGTAAAATTACAAAAATACCAAGACACACACTTAACACAATTTACACAAACATCCATCACAGTGAATCTCCAACACCTCCTCACTGTGATGGAAGGCAAAAGTCTTATCTCTTCCCTTTGTTCTTCTCCCGTGGTCCAGCAGTCCAACTGCAACTTCGAGGCAACTGGGGCTCACGATGTTAAAGCCCCTGGCGGGCGATGGTTAATCCCGCGGCCATCTAAGCCGCGCCAGGCGATGTTAGGCACCACTCCGAGTCCTTTAAACCCCGTGATTCTGGCAGGAGAAGTTGCCGTTGCGGGAGCTCCGAAAAGCGGTCTCCCACCAGGGGCCTGCGAGCTCCCGATGTTCCTGTCCACCGGGCCTGCGGCCGGAGCCTCTGAAGCTCCGAAGTCGGGTCGCAGCCGCTTGCCACCACAGTTCTTCCCGATCCGAAGTTGGCCAGCTCCGTGATGGCGAGTCCGCAGGCTCCACGACTGGAACCTTCAGGTTGATTCCAGCCGGAGGCCGCATCCGGCTCCACGATGTTAGTCCCAACGACAGCGGAGACCCGACAGGGAAAAAATCAGGTCCCCGAACAGGGAAGAGATTAAACGGTTCCCCCCCCCTCCCCCATCCCCCCATATACACAGCTAAAAAAAGAATAAAACTAGAATCAAAACATACATTTAACGAGACAAAAATAAAATAAAACATTTTAAAAGTCAGAAGAACTGCAGTCGAGTCGCTGCCATTAGGCGCCGGCACACCACACCACACAGAACACCCTGAGCAGAAGTTGATGGGGGATGCACCAAGTTATGGTGCAAGTGAAATGATGCTGTGTATTGGATGATGGGCAAGACAAACATAACCAGGGGTGGAAAACCCAAGGGGGGCAGAGAGGACATGTCCCCCCCATGTTTGAGAGGTGGGGGACGTCCCCCCCAAGTTTTTGTGATCCGGATTTTAAAACCCGGTGAAATCTCCGCTTTCCGGAAGACAGTGGAGGTGGGACTGCTGATCGAGGGCGCCGATTGGACGAGAGAGACGTCGGTCAGCAGGCAATGGGGGCGGGACATGATGATTCAGCGCGATCATTGGAGGAGTTAGTTGTCAGTCAGAGGCGGAAGTAGGGGGGGATGGGACTGAGGATAGAGCGCAGTGATTGGAGGAGGGAGACGTGGCACAGACCTGCGCCTCATCCGCAGCCAGGATCGATCCCGGCCGGCTCTCTGGCGCTGGCCCATCCCCACCCGAGTGCCCCCACCCCACGGGTGGCCAGAGACGTCGCGAGTCAGACGGGCACGGTGCCCCCAGGCCCACAGCCAGCGCAGAGAAGCAGCGCTAAACCCAGCTCAACTCTGCCTGTCCCTCCAGGTTAACCTGCCTGGGCTTGCGCGAAATGTGGCCAGCGCGGAGAAGCAGCGCTGGTGTCCTGTCAGTCCAGTCAGGGCTTGTAGGTTAATCCGGCGAGACAGGCAGAGTTGAGCTGCATTTAGCGCTGGATTGAGCCTCCGAAGCCTCGTGCATGTGTGTGTGAGTGTGCGCATGTGTGCGCGGCCGCCAAAACATTATGTCCCCCCTGTCCCCTGCTCCCTTCCATATTTTGATAGTGTGCCTGAACATAACACTTACCAAGTGCAATTATGCGCAACTTAAGAAGGGAGTTTTTGCACTTAACCTTTGAACATGGCATGTCATGGCCTGCATGCTGTGAGGAGATTTGTTTGCTCGGCTAATATTTTTTCCCTGATCTCCAACAGGAGTGTTGCTTTTTCAACACCACTATCATATAGCATTAGGATCGCGTGATGTTGTCTTCACCTTTAACCTTTGGGATATTGTTTGCTTTAAAGAACATGACAGTTCATCTGATACAGGTGCTGAATGGTCCTCAAAGTCAGTTATACATGCCGAGCCTCCTAATATAGTCAGTCAAGCCAGCTGCATTGTCTGACACTGATCCAGCAGTGACAGGGCTAATCCTGATGCATGTGATGGTTGGAGATAAGTCAACACTGCTGTCCCTTGGCCCTACGGCTTGCTGTGCTATGCACACCCGTCACCAAACATGACAGCTTCACAGAAATGAGATTCTGTGTGAACAGTTGTGATGAGAAAATCAAATTTGCTATTGCAAGCTCAGCTATAACTTACCAAGTGTGAATCAACCATAGCCTTCAACATATCCTCATTACCAAATTGTAAGGTTGCCACAAAGGCACTGATACACAGAATATTGTTTGTGCTATGTAAGCAATTGTGGCTGAGGATAGATCGGATAAGCTAGTGGCATTCTCTTTGGAACAAGCGGACTGAGTGGAAACTTAATTGACGTGTATAAAACAATGAGGCATCCAGATAGATTGCTCTTGAATGTCTTCTAAACTGTATGAAAATAGTGATCCGTGGATGTGGGTTAAAGTAATTGGTGGCAAGATTACAGGGGAAATGTGGAAGATGACAGTGGCTGCAAGGGAGAATGCGGAGTAGGAGGAGGTGGAGTGGTGGGCGTACAAAATGACGGCAGACAGACAGAAAGAAGCAGCGACTGGTGAGAGGAGACGGAGCCGCACTGTGGCTGAGCATGTCCTGTTGTTTATAGCGGCCTGAAGAAGGAGCTGGTGGCCATGTGCTACAACAAGAGCAGCAAAAATGGCCGCGTTAACCGGTCCTTGCGGAAGCTGGTGAAGAAGTGCTCGCTGGTGTGGACCAGCAGAATCGGCGTCTAGTTTTAAGGTGAAACAACACAAGGTGCTGGAATAACTCGGCTGTCCCTAACTAACTGAATCAGACTGAAGCAGAGTCCTGACGTCAACTATCCATGTTCTCCAGAGATGCTGTCTGACCTGCCGAGTTACTCCAGCACTTTGTGCCTTTTATGTATTAACCATCATCTTGCAGTCCTTTGTTTCAACTACCTGCAATGATAATACCTTACTCGGTTATGGTGGATACTCAACCCCCCCCCCCCTCACCCATGGTGCATTATAATGAGAGTTTACTGTATTGCATGCAGTTCTTGTTGCCCCATTACCGGATGAATGTGGAGGCCATGGAGAGGGTGGAGGAGAGGTTTACCAGGATGGGCTAGAGGTTAGGAGCTATAAGGAGAAGTTGAACAAACTTGGATTATTTTCTCTGGAGTGCCAGAACCTGAGAGAAGGCCTGATAAAAGTTTATAAAATCATGAGAGGCATAGATATGGTAGACTGTCAGAACCTTTTTTCCCCAGGATGGAAATGTCAAATACTAACTGACAAATATGTTTAAAGGTGGAAAGTTTAAAGTTGATGTACAGGTCAGGTTTGTTTGAGAATGGTGAGTGACTGGACTGTGCTGCCAAGGATGGTAGTGAAAGCAAATATGATGGTGGCACTGGAGGCTAATAGATAGATACATGGATAAGCATTGAATGTAGGGGATATGGATCATGTGCAGGGAGAAGGAATGAGTTTAATTTGGCATCATTTTTGGTACAGGCATTTGGAGCCATAGGGCATGTACTTGTGTTGTACTGTTTTTGTTTAAATGACAGATATTCATTTGCAAAACTCTACAGCAAATTCAAAGGCAAAAAAAAACGAAATCTGAACCATACTGGTGAGCCCGCTTTCTTCAATTTCTATTGTTTCAATGATTATCACTTACGATATAACTTTCAGCTCAGATACGCCAAATTTTTCATTTGCCAAATAAAAGGTCAGGTTTTGACAGGCTGCAGTTCAAAGGTCGAGACAAGCAACAAAAGTAATTCCATCAGTAATTTAAAATGACAAGAGCAAAGAGGATCTGACAGTGTACCAGGTCATACTGACAATGAGGAACTAGCATTTTACTTCGGAGTCACGTGAGTGACTACGTGAAGAACCCACCCAGCGCGCAGGCGCGGCATTACGTCAGCAGTGCAACAGCGGCAGCAGCTGGAGCCAGGCTCTCCAGCTGCAGCATAAAGACAAGACCTCAGGTAAGTGCCTTTTTTGTTACAGAGTCGCTCCAGAGAGAATCATGGCCTCTCGCAAGCGACCAGCCAGGAGGACTGCCTGCCCAACTCCACCCGAGGACGGGTCCATAGCGGGACGGCAGCCTCTCGCAGCGGAGGAGCTTTTTCAACGCTCCCGCTCACCCGACACCGAGCCGCCCCCAGTGCTGCAGATCTCAACGCCCCGCACTGGGAGGAAGGCGACACATAAAACCGACCGGCCGGTGTCCTCCGATGAATCGGAGGAACGGGAACACTCTCCCCCACCGAAAAGGGGAGACGCTCGGATCAGCTGCATGAGGCAGCTCCTAGAGCGAATGATAAACGAGGAGATGCGGCATCTCCCAGGAGGACGGGCTTTGGCCTCCTCCTCTCCACACCCTTCTGTACCCTCTATGTTCGAGGGCAGTAAGGGAGGCCAGGACTGGGCTGGCCTATCCCAAGGGCAGGCGGAGGATACCGTCAGCATGCCGGGCGTGCCGGAAGAAGAGCTACTGGGTGTAGTGGGCCGATATGCGGCGCCCCCAACAACTGGGATGGTGTTGCCACCCAGAATGGCGGCCACCATAAACAGGCTGTCCAACAACCCGCTGCAGGACAAGGCTGTCCAGCAGGCCCTTGACAATTACATAGCGCCAGAAAATTGCGAGGCGCTGAGGGTCAAGACGGTCAATGGGCAGATCTGGAACCAGCTGGGGCAGCAAATCAGGGCTCAGGAAGTCAAAATGCAGCGAGTCCTGAAGCTCCACTCAGCAGCCGTCACCGCCTTTGCTCGGTCCGTTGGGGATGAAGACCTGACCATACCCCAGCAGGATGCCCTCGCACTGATGTGCAGCACCACCTATGAGCTAAATAACCTACGGCGGGACAACATCAGGCCTGCCCTCAACCCAACATATGCCGGCCTCTGTAAAGCTCCAGCGCCCGAACGACAGGCGCTGCTATTTGGTGCGGATCTGGCCAAAAGGCTGAAGGAGTTGGAAGAGGCGGCAAAACCAGTAGGCCTCATGAGGGCAGGGCCAGGACCAAGCAGGGTGAAGACACCCAGTTGGCCGCACGCCTCGGCAGCCACCAGCAGATACCGAGCTGGTGAAAGCCTGGTGACCGCCTCCCACTACCCCCAGAGCTCTTTTTTAGAGCGGGGCCCAGGGCGGAGCCGTGGGAAGATGCGCCGCCCCACCGCAGCACCAACACGGACAACCTTGGGCCAGACCCACCGAAAACGACCCCACAAGTGAACATGGAGGTAGGTGGGTCTGGTTCCTGTCAACATACACAGACAAAGGGTGTAGTATTAACAGGGGGACGTTTGAGGTTCTTCAAGCATGTTTGGTGCTCCCTTACTAACAATCAGTATATACTCAACAGTATTAGTGGATACAAGATTGAATTCAAACCAGGCGTAGAACCGCCAGTTCAGCACATACCCCAAAGGGTGTTCCTTCCCTCGGCAGTTGAGAAGGTAGAAGGACAAGCTGAACTTGATCGGCTCGTGGCTAAAGGCATCATAGAAATGACCACACACGAGCCGCAAGAATTTGTATCAAATATTTTTCTCAAAACCAAAAAAGATGGTGGATGTCGCATTATTATTGATCTGACGTCACTTAATCAGTCTGTTAAGTATCAACATTTCAAAATGGAGACATTTGTCACTGCCAGACAACTGATCTCCAAGGGATACTACATGGCAAGCATAGATATCAAAGATGCTTACTATTTGGTACCCATTCATAAAGATTACTTTAAATATCTGAAATTTATCTGGAGGGGCCAGCTATGGCAGTACCGAGCTTTGCCCAATGGTTTAACGACAGCTCCCAGACTATTTACGAAAATTCTTAAAGTGGCCATGAAGAAATTGAGAGAACTAAAACATTTAGTTGTGGCCTATCTGGACGATGTTCTCATATTAGGAAGAACACGGGAACAAGCTGTCGCAGGAGTGTTAGCCACTAAACAACTCCTTGAAACTTTGGGTTTTATCCTTCACCCAGATAAATCAATATTGGAGCCTACTACTAACATGGATTACCTAGGCTTCACTATTGACACGATTCACATGACTGTCACTCTGCCCAGAGACAAAACAGTTTCACTCATTGAAGCTTGTAGCCATTTAATTGCTACACCGCAACCTAGAATACGGCATGTAGCCAGAGTTATTGGCTCTATAGTAGCAGCATTTCCGGCTGCCCAACATGGGCCCTTGCATTATCAAAATCTACAAAGAGCAAGGACTCATGCATTACGCCTTCATAGGGGGCATTATGATCGCAAAATGGATTTACCCGCTGAAGCCAAATCAGAACTTCAGTGGTGGGTTGACAATATTTGGCACAGTCACAGTCCTATCGCCGTAACCAATCCTAACATAACCATTGCAACGGATGCCAGTGCTTTAGGCTGGGGAGCTACTAACTCCATAGACAGCACAGGTGGCAGATGGACTAACTCAGAGGCATCGCTACTACAATCACTGGGCATTAACTTTTTGGAAATGCTCGCCGCCTTTTATGGGCTAAAAGCATATGCATCTGATATGCGGCACGTGCATGTTAGAATCATGATCGACAACACTACGGCAGTATCTTATATCCAGCACATGGGTGGCATTAAATCAGTATCATGCGACAAATTAACTGCTATAATCTGGCAATGGTGTGTCGAGAGACATATTTGGCTATCAGCTGCCTATTTACCAGGCAAGCTAAATTTAGTGGCGGACACCAGGTCACGAAAATTCAACGACAACATCGAATGGATGTTGGACCCAAAATTATTTGCTAAAATTGTCAAGCAATATGGTACGCCAGATATAGATTTGTTTGCGTCTAGGTTAAATCACCAACTACCCATGTATGTGGCTTGGGAACCAGACCCAGAGGCAGCAGCGGTAGATGCCTTCACGCTGGATTGGGGAAATTTCTTTTTCTATGCTTTCCCTCCCTTCTGCCTCATCAGTCGGGTACTCCAGAAAATTCAGGCAGACTCAGCCTCTGGCATTCTGGTCGTGCCCGACTGGCCTACCCAACCATGGTTCCCAATGTTCCACGACATGGTGGTAGAGACACCAATGGTCCTTCAACACCACCCCCAATTATTGACTCACCCGGTAACTGGCATTAGCCATCCATGCCACCAAAAATTGAAACTCCTGGTTTCCAGATTTTGAACAGGCCTTACCGGGGATTGGGGTTATCAGACAGAACAATCACCACCATGTCGGCATCCCTGCGAGTTTCCACCAAGAAACAGTACCTGACCTTCATCAGGAAATGGGAACAGTACTGTCTGGACGCAGGGACATCCTACAAGACGGCTTCGATCTCGGATGTGCTGGAGTTCCTGGCCCACCTGCACCATGATCTCAAGATGAGCTACAGTGCCATCAATACGGCTCGGAGCGCACTGTCCGCATACCTCATGCCGATAGAACAGCATAGTGTGGGATCCCACCCTCTGGTCATCAGACTCCTTAAGGGGATCTTTAATACCAAACCCCCTACACCTAGATACACTCACATGTGGGATGTGAGTGTAGTTCTGACACACCTTCGAGGTTGGCCTCCGGTGGGATCCCTGAGCCTGGAACAGTCCACTTATAAGACCCTCATGCTCATGGCGCTTGTCTCAGCTCAAAGGGTTCAGTCGCTCCATCAGCTAAATCTGAACTACATGGTGACCACCCCAGATACCATTACTTTCACCATGCCGGGGTTGGTAAAACAAAGTAGACCAGGTACATCAAACTCCCCGTTGATCTTCCGGGCTTACCCTCCAGAACCTAGGCTGTGTGTGGTGACCCACCTTCATCATTATCTAGACACAACCCAAACGCTTAGAGGGAGAGAGAAAGCCTTATGGGTTAGCCACAGAAAGCCTTTTGGACGGGTTACCAGCCAGACATTATCCAGATGGTTGAAACAGGTCCTCAGCATGGCAGGGATTAACACAAATGTTTTTAAATCCCATTCAACCAGGGCAGCGTCCACCTCAGCGGCGGATAGGATGCAGGTTCCCCTAGACCACATCCTCAGAGCAGCGGGATGGTCAAGGGAATCGACATTCCAACGATTTTACAGAAAACCGCTGATGGAACAGGACGTCTTTGCGGATACCATTTTTAGAAACCGCAAAGTTATGATTTAAAGCCCATGGGAGCTACTTTTTGTTATAGTTAATAAACATTTCTTTTATAACTAAACAAACTTGTTGGTCTTTAGCTACCACTTCCTCCCTCGATGATCTTTCGGCAGTGAGTGATATAACTGTTACACGGTTTGAAATCACAGACCTTTGAAGTCTTCACGTAGTCACTCACGTGACTCCGAAGTAAAATAGTAAGATTAAACGAGTACTTACCAGTACGAAGTTTGATCTGTATTTTATGAGGAGTTACGATGAGGGATTACGTGCCCTCCGCTCCCACCCTCATTATATAGATCAAATTCGGACTAATGTCTCGTTGGTCTTTACTATCTTTACTTCAACTAGTGTCTATCTGTGATTCCACACCGCTGCTTGGAAGTATGCCGCGCCTGCGCGCTGGGTGGGTTCTTCACGTAATCCCTCATCGTAACTCCTCATAAAATACAGATCAAACTTCGTACTGGTAAGTACTCGTTTAATCTTACTATTATACGGTATCTATGTAATGGGTAGTAACAGCAAACTATGGACTGACTCAAGTAAAACTGATTAACTGAGTAACTAATGAAATGACATTATTGCAGACTGAACAGTAATGTCTCAATAGCAAGATTTCTTATGTACCATTGACAGAAGTACCGTCACATCGAAAACTTGATGGAGTCAAGTCATCATCTAAAATTTTCTAGACTACGGTGGATATAATGTTTGAAATTATGGATCGTTGCTTGTATAACCACTGCAATCATTCACATTTTACAAGCGCAGAATAAATAGACAATAGACAATAGACAATAGACAATAGGTGCAGGAGTAGGCCATTCGGCCCTTCGAGCCAGCACCGCCATTCAATGTGATCATGGCTGATCATCCCCAATCAGTACCCCGTTCCTGCCTTCTCCCCATATCCCCTGACTCCGCTATTTTTAAGAGCCCTATCTAGCTCTCTCTTGAAAGCATCCAGAGAACCAACCTCCACCGCCCTCTGAGGCAGAGAATTCCACAGGACAAATCGAGTGATTTGCAGAGGAAGTAAGCAGGAGTTCAGTGTGAAACTAAAGAAAACAAACAATTTTGCAATAAGAAATTGTGTAGCTCAGATTGAAGGTTGATTCCTGTGGCCTAGGACTCTTGAGGGAAATGGTAGAAGACATCACCAATATATCAAAACCTGACAACATAATAGAACTAAAGGTACACAAAAAAGCTGGAGAAACTCAGCGGGTGCAGCAGCATCTATGGAGCGAAGGAAATAGGCAACGATTCGGGCCGAAACCCTTCTTCAGAAGGAGGGTTTCGTCTGAAGAAGGGTTTCGGCCCGAAACATTGCCTATTTCCTTCCCTCCATAGATGCTGCTGCACCCGCTGAGTTTCTCCAGCTTTTTTGTGTACCTTCGATTTTCCAGCATCTGCAGTTCCTTCTTGAACAACATAATAGAGCTAAAGTTGCTCCTGGAAATTGAGACACAAGGAACTGCAGATGCTAGTTTGCAAAAAAAGACACAAAGTTCTGGAGTAACACAGCACGTCAGGCAGCGCCTCTTGTGTACGTGCAGCAAAATGTCATGCGATGGCATTGAGGTCAGGAGAAACTATCCCATTTTTGTTTCCTGCACATTTGCAAGCAGAAAGTACAATTATGCACAAATTGAGCAGAAAGCACTTGGAAGTGTCTGAGACTAGGAAATTCAATTGGTTTTTACTAGGCAAAAAATCAGAAGAGTTACCTTACCAACAGGTGCGCCGCACGATTGGCAGCCCCACCAACAGTCTGTCTGTTTTTTCATCTTTTTAAAAAATTTTAGTACGTTTTAAAAGTCTGTGTAAATGTTCTCTGGGTTGTTTTATGTGGGGGGAGGGGGAGGGGGTCAGGGGAATTTTTTTTTCAGTTTATTACCTTGCCGGAGATGCGATTGTGTTCCGGATCGCATCTCCGATTGGTCTGCAGCCTCCCATCGATGGAGCTGGAGGTCTCCTCTGACTGACTTTGGGCCCCAACGCGGGGCATGGACTTAACTTCGGAGTCGATCCATTGTCTGGGATCGCTCCAACCACGGCCTGTGGACTTTACATCGACAGCTCACAGTCTCGGGAGAGGCTAGTCGGGAGCTCCAACGACACAGAGGCTCGACCAGCCCTGCCTCGGGGTCCAATCGTCCGGCGCGGGGGATCTGACCACCCCCCCCAAATGCAGGACCTGATCGCCCCGATGCGGAGGGCCAAAACAGGAGTCAAGATCGTCCTGTCAACGGAGGGCTCAAGGTCCCTGACCTTGAGAGCAAAGAAGGGAGGTGATTCAAACTTTTTTTTTCGCCTTCCATCACAGTGAGGAATGTGGAGGAGTCACTGTTGTGGATGTTTATGTTAAAATGTATTTTGTGCGTTCCGTTGCTTTTCATTTGTATGACTGACTTGGCAAATGAAATTCCTTGTATGTTGCAAAACATACTTGGTTAATAAAGTATTATTGTGATTGATTGTAATTGTGATTGTGATTGATTGTGATTGTAATATTAGCTCCCAAGTCATTAACCATGAAAACCATTAAAAATGTAATGAAGGACATTCCTTCTATTTCAGTACAATGATACAATTCAGTACAGAAATCCCAAGTAGAACTTCTTTCTGATTTTCAATTGCTGCATTCTACATGAGAACTCTGAAACTACAAGTGTGATTGACACATTAACTGCTGTCAATGAGGGGTTTCCACAAACTATGTTGAATACACAGACAGGATCCAGCAGGAGGTGTTGGTAAAGATCTATGAACAAATCAATGCAAAGAATTGTCATGCAAGTCAAGCACCTTATGCCATAATGTTAATATCTACAATACTGAGAGAAATTAATTTTTGACTGTAAAGTTGGAGATTTTTGTGAAAAAGAAATGACAATTTCCTGGTACTGATCAATGTGTAGTGAGGTGAATCTCATGGGTTCTTGTAAAACCACTGAATGTACTTTGGATGATTTGATACCAGTATTGCATGTTTATAACAATAACTCATTTTTTGTGGGCTCTTAGATTTGATACATTCTGTCCTTAAGCTGCATAAAACATAATAGTTATAAATATACTCCTGTTCCTTTATGTAATCTGGTGCCAAATGGAGCCATCAAGAGGTCAGTCAGAATAGTCAAGATTGCTTTCAAGAGCCAAATGTTCCAGAAATGTTAAACTCAGCGTGAATCATCACTTAACCAACTTCACACAGTACCATGTGCAGAACTGGAGATGAAGAGAAGATTGAAAACACTCTTGAACTATGGTCATCTAAAGTTGGCTTCTAGAGTTGAAAATAAGTCGACTCATCAACCTCTATATTTGTCAAAATAATATAGGAGATACAAAGAACTGCAGGTGCTGGTTTACGCACAAAGACAAAGTGCAAGAGTAAGATAGGGGGTCATGCAGCATCTCTGGAGAACATGGATAGGTGAGGTTTTGGGTTTGGTCCTGACCCGAAACATCACCTATCTCTAGAATGCTGCCTCACCCACTGTTTCAGTTCTTTGTCTTTTTTTGAGTCAAAAGAATGTTATTTCAAGGAAATTGATCACATCTGGGGAAATTGGACATCTTGTTCAGAAAAAGAGGGAGATCTACAATAATTATAGGCAGCATGAAGTAAATAAGGTGCTTGTGGAGTATAAGGAATGTAAAAAGAATCTTAAGAAAGAAATTAGAAAAGCTAAAACAAGATGTGAGGTTGCTTTGGCAAGTAAGGTGAAAGTAAATCTAAAGGGTTTCTATAGCTATATTAATAGCAAAAGGATAACGAGGGATAAAATTGGTCCATTGGAGAGACAGAGTGGGCAGCTATCTGCAGAGCCAAAAGAGATGGGGGAGATATTGAACAATTTATTTTCTTCAGTATTCACCAAGGAGAAGGATATTGAATTATGTGAGGTAAGGGAATTGAGTAGAGTAGCTATGGATACTATGAGTTTCAAAGTAAAAGAAGTACTGACACTTTTGAAAAATATAAAAGTGGATAAGTCTCCAGGTCCTGACAGGATATTCCCTAGGACATTGAGGGAAGTTAGTGTAGAAATAGCCGGGGCTATGACAGAAATATTTCAAATGTCATTAGAAATGGGAATAGTCCCCAAGGATTGGCGTACTGCGCATGTTGTTCCATTGTTTAAAAAGGGTTCTAAGAGTAAACCTAGCAATTATAGACCTGTTAGTTTGACTTCAGTGGTGGGCAAATTAATGGAAAAAATACTTAGAGATAATATATATAAGCATCTGGATAAACAGGGTCTGATTAGGAACAGTCAACATGGATTTGTGCCTGGAAGGTCATGTTTGACTAATCTTCTTGAATTTTTTGAAGAGGTTACTAGGGAAATTGATGAGGGTAAAGCAGTAGATGTTGTCTATATGGACATCAGTAAGGCCTTTGACAAGGTTCCTCATGGAAGGTTGGTTAAGAAGGTTAAACTGTTGGGTATAAATGCAGGAATAGCAAGATGGATTCAACAGTGGCTGAATGGGAGAAGCCAGAGGGTAATGGTGGATGGCTGTTTGTCGGGTTGGAGGCAGGTGACTAGTGGGATGCCTCAGGGATCTGTGTTGGGTCCTTTGTTGTTTGTCATGTACATCAATGATCTGGATGAAGGGGTGGTAAATTGGATTAGTAAGTATGCAGATGATACCAAGGTAGGGGGTGTTGTGGATAATGAAGAGGATTTCCAAAGTCTACAGAGTGATTTAGGCCATTTGGAAAAATGGGCTGAAAGATGGCAGATGGAGTTTAATGCTGATAAATGTGAGGTGCTACACCTTGGCAGGACAAATCAAAATAGGACGTACATGGTAAATGGTAGGGAATTGAAGAATACAGTTGAACAGAGGGATCTGGGAATAACCGTGCATAGTTCCTTGAAGGTGGAATCTCATATAGATAGGGTGGTAAAGAAAGCTTTTGGTATGCTAGCCTTTATAAATCAGAGCATTGAGTATAGAAGCTGGGATGTAATGTTAAAATTGTACAAGGCATTGGTGAGACCAAATCTGGGGTATGGTGTACAATTTTGGTCGCCCAATTATAGGAAGGATGTCAACAAAATAGAGAGAGTACAGAGGAGATTTACTAGAATGTTGCCTGGGTTTCAACAACTAAGTTACAGAGATAGGTTGAATAAGTTAGGTCTTTATTCTCTGGAGCGCAGAAGGTTAAGGGGGGACTTGATAGAGGTCTTTAAAATTATGAGAGGGATAGACAGAGTTGATGTGGACAAGCTTTTCCCTTTGAGAATAGGGAAGATTCAAACAAGAGGACATGACTTCAGAATTAAGGGACAGAAGTTTAGGGGCAACATGAGGGGGAACTTCTTTACTCAGAGAGTGGTAGCTGTGTGGAATGAGCTTCCAGTGGAAGTGGTGGAGGCAGGTTCGTTGGTATAATTTAAAAATAAATTGGATAGGCATATGGATGAGAAGGGAATGGAGGGTTATGGTATGAGTGCAGGCAGGTGGGACTAAGGGAAAAAAGTTGTTCGGCACGGACTTGTAAGGCCGAGATGGCCTGTTTCCGTGCTGTAATTGTTATATGGTTATATGGTCCTTTATCAAGACCAGATTTCACAGGTGGGAGGTTTGTGGAACCAGGAGATATGATTAACATTGATATCAAAATCTAATGTACTCATGTGAATCAAATGATCCCAGGTGGAAATGAATCAACCTTAGAGGTTTAATTGTACATGTGCGACCAGGTTGGACGATTCAGATCAAAGGAAATGGAATACCAAATCCAATATAAGAATTGAACTTTCAGTGTTTAAATCCAGAACTTTGCTGGTATTATTGCAACATTTAGCGGGTACTATTGCAATGATTAAGAAACATTTAGACAGGTACATGGATAGGAAAGGTTTAGAGGGAAATGGGCCAAACACAGGCAGATGGAACTAGTGTAAATGGTGTGGGCAAGTTGGGCTGAAGTGCCTGTTTCCATACTGTATGCCTCTATGACTCCGAACCAAATAATCTGTAAGTGGATTCAATACCAAAAACAGATAGAAAATCAAAAAGTTTCTAAAAGAAAAACTGGTTACTAGGCAACATTTGTATTTTCACTTTGTTAAATGCAGATACAAATATATCACCTGTATCTTGCTGTTACTGCTTCCAATCAGAAAGGGGAGCAGAGTGCAATAAATCTTAACCATGAAACATGGTGTATTCGTACTCTGATCTTGATTGAGCATGAGAATAATATGCTGTGTCTGCTTCTCAACAAAAGAACAGTTTTCACAGATATTTTGTTTGCAACGGCAGTTTAAACCTCAACATGTACAAATAGTGCTCCCATGCAAATAAATCTCTACTTCTTTTTGGATACATATACGCTGTGTCTCAATGCATTCATGAAGACATTACAATTGCTTAATGCTTAGCTATGTCTAGTTTCTGATGTGCTCAATATATAGCTTCCACTCTTTTAATAAAAATCACTCAGGGGAAACTCTACTTTGCCACAGGGAAATCACCAGTGTCTTGGATTGAATTACTGCTGTCACTGCACAAACACAATCTTGTTTGATGTCGTCTTGCCATTCGTCTTCTATATGCTGTCTTTTATCTAAATCCAGAGTAATGCAAACTTCACCAATGTAACTCAATAACTTCTTCACAGGTCCTGTCATTTGGCATTGCCATTTATCTCAGAAAGCTCTCCAGTTATTGAAATGCCAACTATGATTTCATCTAGAAGCTGGTGTAAGGTAGTTTTGCAGGAGCACAGCACGAGATACAACTTAATGTGAAATTTCTTATTATATTGTGGTTGGAATTACCTCTGTTCAGCTTACCCGGCAGAAGTTATTTTTAAATCTGCAGAATTTTCATCAATCATGCCTTTCTTGTTTTTACTGCCCGCTGCATATGTTTTAAAAAACGAATTAACTGCATCCATAGTTCTGCAAAAGGAAATAGAATTCTTTATTTCTGCCTGGAGTAATAGGAAGCAACGGTTACTGTTAAAACAATAGTTACCAGGCAATTTTCAATCCAATTTCAAATAACAAATCAAATATCAATTTTGGCTAAAAATGTCTGCATTGCCCAATCTGGGTCAGTGATACACTGAGAAACAGAAAGGGAGTACACTATCCTTGTGCAGGTATCAGAGATTAACCTGCTGATGATGCCAGCTCCAAATTGGAGATAAAGCCATGTGCCACAAATGGGTCTTCAATTATGCTGTTACATCAAAAAGAGGGAACAGAACAATGTAGAAACAGGGACATGCAGATGCCGGTTTATGCAAAAGGACACTAAGTGCTGGAGCAACTCAGCGAGTTAAGCAGCATCACTGGGGAATGTGGATAGGTGGGTTTTCAGGTTCGGGCCTTTCAGATAGTCAGCCTGACCTGAAACATCATCTATTCATTTAGTTTAGTTTAGAGATACAATGCGGCAACAGGCCCTTCGGCCCACCGAGTATGCACCGACCAGCGATCCCTGCACATTAAACTATCCTACACACACAAGGGACAACTTACTCTTACACCAAGCCAATTAACCTACAAACCTGTACGTCTTTGGAGTGTGGGAGGAATCCGAAGATCTCGGAAAAAAACCCATGTGATCATGGGGAGAACGTACAATCTCGGTATAGACAGCACCCGTAGTCGGGATGAAACCCGGGTCTCCGACGCTGTAAGGCAGCAACTCTACCGCTGCACCACCGCGCCGCCCTTCATGTTCTCCAGGGATGCTGCTTCACCCGTTGAGTTACTCCAGCACTTTGTAGGTCTTTTGGGGAGCACAGCAAGGCCTGCCCATGGAGTTGCTGAGGATCTGACAGGCAGATGTGTCACACCCTGGTTGTGTCGGCTGTCCAAACCATCAGAAAACAAATTGTTCCAAAATGTTGCTTACAAGTTTTAACTGGGTTCCAACAGAGTTCTATTCGATTTCTAAGAACCGTTCATGCACCGAAGTTCACTGAACATAAAAGCAGATGCCCAGCAATATATTTAAATAGAATCATAGAACAACCCAAGGAAAATGTGTAGTTGAGCCAGGACGTTTAAGTCAACCATTCAGATAAGGCTGGCCACTAAGTTCCCGAAGATACTTGCAATCCGCAAATCATTTCTGTCGGTCTCCCAAACACATGTTAGTATGTACACACTCTATATTTCAGACATTTATAACCTGGGGATGCATAGCATGCAAAACCAGCCAGAGGCACTCATGAAGCATCCATAAAGAAAAGGCATAATTTGACCTAGCTCTGCATAGCTTCCATTTCTAAGCCGAACATTAAGCTATGGGCTTGATAAAGATTACAAATCTAATGAGCACACATACTTTACAATGCCAATGTAAAGAGAACTAGATTTTTGTATTTGAGGTAAATAATCTGGATAATTAATTGCTAATTTAAATTCATTGAAGGAAAGCAAATGCATTGATGAAAACATTGCTCTCCAGCATATTTCTTTGTGTGACTGCACCAGGTCAAGCCCAGGCCACAGGCACGAACAAATGCGAGTCTACCCGATGCACGACTGAAATATAAACCTCTGCATAATGTATCTCTTTAATTGCTAGACAGCTTTCTTTAAATTGTCACTTTTGTGTTGAAAGATAATGGGTTAAAAGCCCATTTCAGAATATGGAACATACCCACCGATTACAAAAGACAAAGGACATTTATTGTCACATACACCAAATGGTGTAGTGAAATTTGTCTTGCCATGCAGCGTACACATAAAGATTAGACATAACATTAAAGAAATTTAACAATAAACATAAAAACATCCACCCACAATGGTTCCCACTGTGGGGGAAGGCACAATGTCCAGTCCCCATCCCCAGTTCACCCATAGTCGGGCCTATTGAGGCCTTCACAGTCGCCTCTATGGAGGCCCAATGTTCCAGGCCGTTCTCGCCGGGTGATGTAGCTCCGGCGTCGGGAGAATCCTCACAGCGGCATGGGAACCCTGGAACAGCCACTTCCGTACTGGAGGCTGCGGCATCCGAAGCCAACAAGGCCGCGCTGGATGGAGCTCCACCACCCGCGATCTTGGCGAGAGATCCCAGGCTCCCGATGTAAAGTTCAACGTTGCCGCCCGCGGCTGGCCGCTCCACAGACCGCAGCTCCGCAATGTTTTACTCAGCGGTCTTCAGCTCACCGGAGCTCCAGCGCGGAGACCCGGGCAAGGCATCGCCCGCTCTGCTCCGCGATAGCGCTCCAGCGCTGCGCCGCTGCCGAAGTCGAGGTTCTGGGCGGTCCCCTCAGAAAACGCCGCTCCAGGCCCGCTGGTAGGCAGCGAGGACAGGTCGACAGTGCAGCCTGGAGAAAAGCTGCCTCTCCAACCAGATAGGGACCCTGAAAAGTAGTTTTACCCTCCCCCCCCCACCCCCACTTAAAAAAGGCTAGAACTCCTAAAAACAAAACACTCAACTAACAAAAACATTTTTAAAAGCTGAAAAACAGACAGCTGCAGGCTGGGCAGCCATACCACACAGGAAGGGCCCCCTAGATTAGCTATGCAACATGCAAACACCGAGGAATTGTTGATTTTTCCAGAGATTCTTTCATCCTCCTGATGGTACATTAAACTGATTCTCTTTCCCCAAAGTGGAAAATGAATTCTCCACATTACAAATCTCAACACACTGATGAACAAAACAAAAGGAAAATGACAACATTTGTTCTGTTTATTTTACTCTCAGCAGTAAAAAAAATGGCTCCTTCTTGGCTTGTGGATTATTATTGTACATGAGATGCTATTATATTCACCCTATAACTATAACAACATCTCAACAAAAATAGGGGCATATGGAGACAGAGCACAGAAACAGGCCCCTTGTTCACTGAAGCCGCGCTGACCATCATCCACCAGTTGACATTGATCTAATTTTTATTCTCACCACATTATGATCAACTCCCCCCCAACCCTCTCCGCCCCGTATATTCCACCACTCATCCACATGAGGGATAAGTTGCAGTGGTCAGTTAATTGAATTGACCAACCTGCACAAGTCTGGGGTTACACAAAAAAGCTGGAGAAACTCAGCGGGTGCAGCAGCATCTATGGAGCGAAGGAAATAGGCAACGTTTCGGGCGAAACCCTTCTTCAGACTGATCGGGGGCGGGGGTGGGCGGGGACAAGAAAGGAAAAAGGAGGAGGAGCCCGAAGGCTGGGGGATGGGAGGAAACAGCAGGGGGACTGAGGAAAGGGAGGAGACAGCAAGGACTAACAAAATTGGGAGAATTCGATGTTCATGCCCCCAGGATGCAGACTCCCCAAACGGAATATGAGGTGCTGTTCCTCCAATTTCCGGTGCTGCTCGCTGTGGCCATGGAGGAGACCCAGGACAGAGAGGTCGGAGACAGAGTGGGAGGGGGAGTTGAAGTGCTGAGCCACCGGGAGGTCAGCTTGGTTGTTGCGGACCGAGCGGAGGTGTACACTATAAACCCACTGACTCCCATGGCTATCTGGACTACACTTCTTCCCACCCTGCTTCCTGTAAGGACTCCATCCCCTACTCCCAATTCCTCCGTCTACGCCGCATCTGCTCCACGGATGAGGCGTTCCACACCAGGACATCTGAAATGTCCTCATTATTCAGGGAACGGGGGTTCCCCTCCTCCACCATAAATGAGGCTCGCACCAGGGTCTCTTCCATACCCCGCAACACTTTCACGCTAATTGCTTATTATACCCCCTAAATGATTGTGCAGTTTAAATTCTCTCTCCAGTAACTGCAGATCTTTAGGGCTCGGTCATTTCTTCCTCCATAGAACTCCAATCCTATTCATGCAGATGCTAACGAATCAATTCTAAATTCATCAATGTTCCTACATCATAGAAACATAGAAACATAGAAATTAGGTGCAGGAGTAGGCCATTCGGCCCTTCGAGCCTGCACCGCCATTCAATATGATCATGGCTGATCATCCAACTTAGTATCCCGTACCTGCCTTCTCTCCATACCCCCTAATCCCCTTAGCCACAAGGGCCACATCTAACTCCCTCTTAAATATAGCCAATGAACTGGCCTCAACTACCCTCTGTGGCAGAGAGTTCCAGAGATTCACCACTCTCTGTGTGAAAAAAGTTATTCTCATCTCGGTTTTAAAGGATTTCCCCCTTATCCTTAAGCTGTGACCCCTTGTCCTGGACTTCCCCAACATCGGGAACAATCTTCCTGCATCTAGCCTGTCCAACCCCTTAAGAATTTTGTAAGTTTCTATAAGATCCCCTCTCAATCTCCTAAATTCTAGAGAGTATAAACCAAGTCTATCCAATCTTTCTTCATAAGACAGTCCTGACATCCCAGGAATCAGTCTGGTGAACCGTCTCTGCACTCCCTCTATGGCAATAATGTCCTTCCTCAGATTTGGAGACCAAAACTGTACGCAATACTCCAGGTGTGGTCTCACCAAGACCCTGTACAACTGCAGTAGAACCTCCCTGCTCCTATACTCATATCCTTTTGCAATGAAAGCTAACATACCATTCGCTTTCTTTACTCCCAGGTCTCGCTGCATCTCCCCCTTTCCCAATCGGCCACCATTCAGATAATAGTCTGCTTTCCCGTTTTTGCCACCAAAATGGATAACCTCACATTTATCCACATTATACTGCATCTGCCAAACATTTGCCCACTCACCCAGCCTATCCAAGTCACCCTGCAGTCTCCTAGCATCCTCCTCACAGCTAACACTGCCCCCCAGCTTATTGTCATCCGCAAACTTGGAGATATTGCCTTCAATTCCCTCATCCAGATCATTAATATATATTGTAAATAGCTGGGGTCCCAGTACTGAGCCTTGGGGTACCCCACTAGTCACTGCCTGCCATTGTGAAAAGGACCCGTTTACTCCTACTCTTTGCTTCCTGTTAGCCAGCCAGTTCTCTATCCACATCAATACTGAACCCCCAATGCCTTGTGCTTTAAGTTTGTGTACTAATCTCTTATGTGGGACCTTGTCGAAAGCCTTCTGGAAGTCCAGATACACCACATCCACTGGTTCTCCCCTATCCACGCTACTAGTTACATCCTCGAAAAATTCTATAAGATTCGTCAGACATGATTTACCTTTCGTAAATCCATGCTGACTTTGTCCAATGATTTCACCACTTTCCAAATGTGCTGCTATCCCATCTTTAATAACTGACTCTAGCAGTTTCCCCACTACCGATGTTAGACTAACTGGTCTGTAATTCCCCATTTTCTCTCTCCCTCCCTTCTTAAAAAGTGGGGTTACGTTTGCTACCCGCCAATCTTCAGGAACTACTCCAGAATCTAAAGAGTTTTGAAACATTATTACTAATGCATCCACTATTTCTGGAGCTACTTCCTTAAGTACTCTGGGATGCAGCCTATCTGGCCCTGGGGATTTATCGGCCTTTAATCCATTCAATTTACCCAACACCACTTCCCGGCTAACCTGGATTTCACTCAATTCCTCCAACTCCTTTGACCCGCGGTCCCCTGCTATTTCCGGCAAATTATTTATGTCTTCCTTAGTGAAGACGGAACCAAAGTAGTTATTCAATTGGTCCGCCATATCCTTGTTCCCCATGATCAACTCACCTGTTGCTGACTGCAAGGGACCTACATTTGTTTTAACTAATCTCTTTCTTTTCACATATCTTGCACTAGCAGTACTGTTGTGGAATGTTTGGAGAGATGTGATCCAAATTCTTTCTTAAATGCTAGATCCGGTGTAGTGTGTGTGGGAGCAGAAAATCCAGCATCTTTCCCACTATTACTGGAGGTGGTGTGCAGGAGTGGGGCATCAGATATTAACGTTCCCCTGCATTTCTCATTGCACCTCATATGAAGTGGAGCACAAAGCAGTCAATCAGGTTGAAGCTGTACAGAATATCCTTGCAGGAAAAGACAATAGTCATAGAATCAAGAGGTCGCACAGCAAAGAAACAGGCATTTCAGCCCATCGAGATTGTGTATCATCTTAGATAACATCCTTAACAGATTTTCAAAGTTCGTCTAAAAATAGCTCATCAGCAAAATTTTATAACTTGGTTGATGGTGAGTGTGGTGTATATTATATAAATGGTGTTACCTGCCACCAAGTTAAAGGGGGAGTAGTGTGATGTATGTGATATAATTAGCATATGTTATGTCTTGTGCGCATGCGCTGGGGGAGACTCAAGGTGGCGTCCTGGAATAAAGAAGCTTGTTAGTTTACTCCCGTATCTGAGTGTTATTTTAAGTCAGTTCCAAGCACCCAAATACACTACAGTGTGTTAGGCCCTCCCTGTAAAATCCTTCATGTGCAGCAATCTTAACATCCCAGGCCTCTGCGGCAGACGCCTCCCAAGAGGCCACGGTAAAGTCGGGCCTGAGAGAAGCCAGGCCGCAAAGCCTGGCTGAGTCGGTGGAGTCTCGCGGCGGTTGTGGAGCATCGGTGGCGGTGGTGTAGCCTTGCGGTCGACGCGGCGGTGGTGAAGAGTCTCGATGGCGGTGGAGCCTAGCGGGTCGACACGCGGTGCGCCAGTCGATGAGGGCGTGGGTGAGGGGGATGGAAAACAATGGAGGGCCCAGCATGGGGGTACCGCCATGAGGGGGGTAGGGGAGGGGAGGAGAACAAAGGGGGGCCTGTCACGGGGGTGCCTTGTACCTTTGTCAGCACCATTTATGTGGTGTCTATTTGCACACCTTGGGTATTCAAGCAAATAATTCCACTGTGACTTGTCACATGTGACAATAAAGTATTCCATTCCATTCCATGCATTGCCTGTGAGATGGGACCATCACCCACCTCCCACTGGAGAGTGTATTTAGCAAGAAAGTCTAGAAATGGATGCAATGCAGTGGTCATTGGCGCAAGGTATGACGCAGGGTCCTGCGATCCATGGGCTAATGTCGGGGAAGCATAGTGAGATAAACATCAGCTGTTGATAGAACATTATCACCTTGGTGAAGGGCATACTTTGGTTTACCTGATACTTCTGGTCTTCCAGAAGAGGCTGCTGTCCACAACAGATGATTGCAGGGTGGTACGATACAAGTAACAGGACTGTATGCTGAGGGGCGCAATGAAGCTCAGTGCAGCCACAGGAACCAGTCACTGGGGAAAAGCCACATTTAAATGGCCTCCCACTAATGCACATTAAACCGCTGCAACATGTGTAAAAATCTCAGTCTATATTGCCCACGGAATATATATGAAAGAAATAAAGTGGGCTGATATAAAGTTAATCTCGTAGGCGAATGATATGAAAATTCTGATGTTGTGAATGGTAGCATATTCTAAATTAGCAAATTTCATGAATAAAATGAATGTTTCAAAGAAAAAATATCTCTCCTAACAGGGATTAAAAGCCTCAGAAGATGTGGCATTGGTGTTTCCTGAGCCATAGGATCCTCATGATGGGGTAATGGGCAAGGACAATATAGAATATAGAAACAATTAAATGCAGTTCTGGTTTACAACCTTCATTAGTTAATTCATTTAATATAAGAGTCAGGAAGTCATGTTACAGTTTAATGCCCCTGTCCCACTTAGAAAACCTGAACGGAAACCTCTAGTACCTTTGCGCCCCACCTAATGTTTCCGAGCGGTTCCCGGAGGTTTTTGTCAGTCTCCCTAATGGCCGAAAGTGGTTTCCGCTTCTTCTATGTTCCGGCGATTATTTCAAAAAATTCAAAACCGTCCGCGACTAAAAATAGGTTGCCGTTTTAAAAATCGGTCATTTTTTAGTCGAAGCCGGTTGCGATGCTAGTTGAAAGTGGCTGCCAGAGGTTGCCGGTAGTGGAAGGTCTTAAGGGCCCGTCCCACCAGCATGCGATTGCATGCGTCTATCATGACCAAATGTGGTGGCTTGAGGCGTAAGGACCGCGGAGCCGTCTCGAGTTGTGCGGTGCTGGTCCTGACATCATACTCACCAATCAGCTGGACAGGAGGCGGGCCGACTGAATTTGGACAGTTATGTCATCACGCAACAGCACGCGCTAGGCGTACGCCATCAAGATGCTGTGTACGGCGTCAAGATGCTGCGTACGACATCGAGACAGTGTGTACGGCATTGAGACAGTGCGTACGACATCGAGACGGTGCGCACGGCCTTAATGCGGCTGCGGGCTGACAGGTCGTTGCCACGTGGAATTCTTGGACAGTGTCTGTTTTTCGGAGCCCCGCACGATGTCGGGACCAACCCCGCATAACTCCATACGGCTCCGGCGATTGAAGTGGGACCAGCCCCGCGAGGCCGTACGGCTCAAGCGACCACGTTAGGTCACGCTCGCCGCATCCAGTCGCATGCTGGTGGGACAGGCACTTTACCTTCCACTACCTGCAACCTCCAGCAACCACCTGCAACCACCTTCAACTAGCATCGCAACCGGCTTCGACTAAAAAATGACCGATTTTTGAAACGGCAACCAATTTTTAGTCGCGGCCGGTTTTGAATTTTTTTAAATAATCGCCGGAACATAGAAGAAGCGGAAACCACTTTCGACCATTGGGGAGACTGACAAAAACCTCCGGGAACCGCTCGGAAACCTTGGGTGGAGCGCAAAGGCTCTAGAGGTTTTGTTCAGGTTTCCTAAGTGTAACAGGGGCATTATAGAACTTTGGTTAGGCTGCATTTGGAGTATTATGTGCAGTTTCGGTGGCCCCATTACAGAAAGGATAATGCACCTCAGATAGTCTGCACCTGCTGGGGGTATATAACTAAGATGCCAACAGCAGCACTGACAGATTTTGGAAGCATTCATGTTGGAGTTCTGAATAGACGCTCAACTGGGGTAAGGGCAACTTTGAGGGTATGAGGATGGTCTTGCTCAAGTTGACCGGAGCAGGTTGTTAGAGGGGAAATAAATATCGGGCAAGTGGAATGTTTTAAAAGTGTGCTGATGAAAGCTCAGAATGTGTACTTCCCCGTTAGAGTGAAGGGCAAAGCAGGCAAATGTAAGCAAACTTGGCTGACGAGGGAAATTGAGGCATTGGTTAAAAACAAGAAGGATGCATGGGGCACGTATAGGCAGGTGGGATCACGTGCATCCCTGAAGGAGTTTTGGGAACTAAGGAGTAAACTGAAAAAGGAGATCAGAAGGGCAAAAAGGGGCCAGGAGATAGCTCTGTTGGGTAGCATTAAGGACAATCCCAAAAGATTTTATGAATACATGAGGGGGAAAAGGGCAACTGGGGAGAGAGTGGGATGGGTTTGGAGGGATATGGACCAAGTGCAGGCAAGTGGGACTAGTGTAGCTGGAACATTGTTGGCCGGTGTGGGCAAATTGGGCCGAAGGGCCTGTTTCCACACTGTATCACTCTATGACTCTAGATATAACTTCCCATTTGCACTGCGTTGTTGGTCTTGTCTTGATAAACAGTACGGTTTACACAATTTCAGTTCAATTCACCTACATAACAAGTAGTGATAACTGCAGCACTCTGCTGATTGTGAGTGTGCAGGAAATGAAGATTGGAAAATGCTTTACGTATGGCTTAAATATTTTCTGGGTGCATTATTTATCCCTAGCAACTTAAAACAAAGTCTAATTGGGTAATTAATAAATGAGCAAGGACAGATTATATAAGGCTAACTACAGCAGCTTTCAATGGTTGAAATGTGTATGGTTTATGTATATTCTAGATCCAGTTGGAACTGCGTATATCACTTTAAATGATCATCTGGCAGTATACATTTTTAGAATTAATGCCAGTTGCAAATCAGTTTAAACTTGACCAAAAATAACATTAAAAAACAGGACAAAATGTTTATTTAGATCAAAGGAAAACATTTAGTCAAGTAAAATTTATTGGTCTTGCTCCATTATATAAAACACCGCCATACTTGGCTTAGGATATAATCACTTGCATTTCTCATTTGGTAAAGCTGGATATAATGGTCCATCTGCACTGCTAATGGGGGGAAAAAGCATGAAAGCTGTTTGTTAAAACCACGACACAAAATGTCGTCAGTGTGATAATTGAGCAGTAAAAAAAACAAATTGATTGTTCTTCCCCATATTGTGCGTGTTTGCTGAGGGTGTTTGAATAATATAATAGTACTTGACCTTCTTGGATATTCTACACTTTTAACGGAAAATTCTGGGAAATGATTTTCCGAGGCTGCTATTTTCTCAGCTTCACTTTGTTACATTTATTTAATTAAGCACCAAGAAATCTTTAGCAGTGTTGCTTCCAGTCACTCTGCAGCCCTAGAGTGCATTTCCTGATAGTCTGCTACAGAACCACAATGAACATGTACAAAATGATTACAAACAATATTGCAAATTTCTTACAGCAGAATATTACATCATTGTCCTGGGATAACACCATCCCACACCTTAATTATACAATAGTCATTTCTGTTCAAAAGTATGTTTTGCCTGGTAGTGCTTCAGGATATCTTGAGACCATGAATAAATGTAAATTGTTTTTGATATTAAAAGCTATAGGAATCACTGTTATAATATATGTTTTATTTACGTCATATTTTACTAAAGATCTTTAAGATGTAAATAAGTTCATTACTATTTCCCCAAAGCCTCCTATTCTCAATTATTTGGAATATAAAATATTTATGGCTTTGCATTGCTTTCTGTGGGTGAGTTGCAAAGTTTTCTCGAGGCTAATCTTTTTTATTCACCCTTCTATTCTCTAAAACATTATTTTTCTCTTAACAGTGTAATTTTTATTCGGCTGAAACCGGGGAGAAATAAATTGAGATATTTTTTACAGAGCAGATTATAATCACTTGAAATTTACTGCCAGAAATGGCGGCAGATTGCATGCAAGATGGTGCCAAGCCAGGCTACTCTCTGCGTGCTGGTCCCTGGAGTGGCTCTGCAATCATTCATTATGCTCTACTGCACTCCAACAGCAGTATTTCTTACTCTAACTATGCCCCTCTTAATCTCCTCTCAGATCTGTTGATTCTCCGACTCCCGGGACCAAAGGACCTACCAGAATGACTCTTGGCACCGCGTGTACCCAACCAGCGAGGCCTACTGCGAACATTAACTGACCTGCAGCCTGCTGACCTCCCAGAGCTTCCAACAGACACTACCGTCACCCCTCACTCCCCCCTCCCCGAAGATGCCAATCCCACTTCTGGTCCTCTGGGCCTAGCGGTGAACAGACCCCAACCCACAGAAACCATCTCTCACAGTTGGGATGTAATGTTAAAATTGTACAAGGCATTGGTGAGGCCAATTCTGGAGTATGGTGTACAATTTTGGTCGCCTAATTATAGGAAAGATATCAACAAAATAGAGAGAGTACAGAGGAGATTTACTAGAATGTTGCCTGGGTTTTAGCAACTAAGTTACAGAGAAAGGTTGAATAAGTTAGGTCCTTATTCATTGGAGCGCAGAAGGTTAAGGGGAGACTTGATAGAGATCTTTAAAATGATGAGAGGGATACACAGAGTTGGTGGATAAGCTTTTCCTATTGAGAGTAGGGAAGATTCAAACAAGAGGACATTTGAATTGAATTTGAATAGAATTTATTTGCCACACAACCAGGGTCGGTGGAATTTTGGGTTGTCAGCAGCGGTACAATAATAAAGAACACACAACCACAATAAAAATGTAACACAAACATCCACCACAGCATTCATCACTGTGGTGGAAGGCACAGAACTTGGCCTGTCCTCCATTTTCCCCCGTGGTCGGGACCTCCACCCTCCACCCTACGCAGCCGTTGCTGCGGGCGTCCAGATGGTAAGGGACAAAGTCAAAGTCTAGGTAAGTCCAGGATCGGCTCTTCCCCACCGGAGACCGCGGCTTCAGGTTGGTGTAGACCGCAGGCCGGCGGTCGAAGATTTAATGTTCCCGCCGCGCCGCAGCCAGAAGCACCGCAGGCCGCAGGGCCGGTGGTCGAAGCATGACGAGAAATAAGGGACAGAAGTTTAGGGGTAACATGAGGGGGAACTTCTTTACTCAGAGAGTGGTAGCTGTGTGGAATGAGCTTCCAGTGGAAGTGGTGGAGGTAGGTTCGATTTTATCATTTAAAAATAATTTGGATAGGTATATGGACGGGAAATGAATGGAGTGTTATGGTCTGAGTGCAGGTAGATGGGACTAGGGGAAAATAAGTGTTCGGCACGGACTTGAAGGGCCGAGATGGCCAGTTTCCGTGCTGTAATTGTTATATGGTTACATGCTTGTCAGGCCTACCGTGATTGATTAGACCTATTGACCTACTGACCTACTGACCTCCTGGAGCCTCCAGACCACTCGACCTCAAGAGTTGACCTGCGGGAACAGGCCCCAATGTACAGTCAGCAGATGATTCCACTGGCCAATCTCGCTGCCCCACGGACAGCAGACTTTACCTCCTGATGTCAGATCCCAGCAATAGGGCCCAACCTGACCTCTGAGATCATCCGGCACCTCGACCAAAGGGAGCCAGCCAGGACAGAGGTCTGACCCTTAGAAGTGCCCGACGCCCCCACCAAACGCAGCCACTCACCCCAGGGACCATCCAACCTACTGGAATCAGCCAGGCCAGAGGCCCAACCTCACAGGCCGACCAACTCAGTCTCCAGGTCAGAGGCCTAACATAGCACCCGACAACTACTTCAGACATCGGGAGCCAGTCTGGCAGGAGGCCCAACCCATGGAAGTACCCAACACCCCCACCGAGAGCAGCCTCTCACCTCCCAGGCATCCAAGGGTCCAGACTCCAGGCCAAAGAACCAACTCACGACGCCGAAATACTGCTACCGAGTGAGGAAAAGAGGGAATCGCACCGGATTACAAGTGAGGTTGAAACAACATGGTTTCAAGACTTCCCCTCCTCAGCATACTACTGACTAACGTGCCGTCAATGGAGAACAAGCTGGATGAGCTGAAAGCCAGACTGACCAACAGTTTGTCTGTCCCTTCCTCCTTTGGTGTTTTTTGTAGCATGTTTTAGTGTTCTTTAGCTTGTTTTATATATCGAGGGGGGTAGGGAGATGTGATGTGGCATTGAGGTGTTGGCGGACTCTGCTAGACACCCGTTCTAATCAAGAATTTGTCTACCTCTGCCAAAAATATCCACTGACATGGCCTCCACAGTCCTCTATGGCGATGAGTTCTACAGATTAACAACCCTCTGACTAAAGAAGTTCCCCCTCACCTTTCTAAAAGGGTACCCTTAAATTCTGATCCTCTAAACCTTTGGTCCTAGACTCTCCCACCAATGGAAACATTTTTTCCACATCCATTCCATCAATTCCTTTCATTATTCAGTTTCAATGAAGTCCCAACCTCAACCTTCTAAACTCCAGTGAGTAGTGACACAATGCTGTCAAACGCTCATCATATGTTAACACACTCATTCCTGGAATAATTCTTGTAAACTCCTCTGGACCCTTTCCAGAGCCAGCACGTCCTTCCTCAGATATGCGGCCCACATTTGCTCACAGTACTCCAAATGCAGCCTGACCAGCGCTTTATAGAGCCTCAGCATTACATCTCTGTTTTTGTATTCCAGTCCTCTTGATTTAAGCATAAAAACATAGAAAAATAGGTGCAGGAGTAGGCCATTTGGCCCTTCAAGCCAGCACCACCATTCAATATGATCATGGCTGATCATTTAAAATCAGCACCCTGTTCCTGCTTTTTCCCCAAATCTATTGATTCCTTTAGCCCTAAGAGCTAACTCTCTCTTGAAAACATCCAGTGAATTGGCCTCCATTGCCTTTTGTGGCAGGGAATTCCACAGATTCACAACTCTCTGGGTGAAGTAATGTTTAATCCTCTCAGTCCTAAATGGCCTTACTCTTATTCTTAAACTGTGACCCCCTGGTTCTGGACCCCCCCCCCCAACATCAGGAATATTTTTACTGCATCAAGCCTATCCAATCCATTAAGAATTGTATATGTTTCTATAAGATCTATAAGTATTTTTAGATAAGATTTCTATGTGAATACAAGCCCAGTCGACCCATTCTTTCATCATATGTCAGTCCCGCCATCCCAGGAATTATCCTGGTGAACCTACGTTGCAATCCCTAAATAGCAATAATGTCCTCAAATTAGGAGACCAAAAATGCACACAATACTCCAGGTGCGGTCTCACCAGGGCCCTGTACAACTGCAGTAGGACCTCCTTACTCCATAACTCAAATCTTCTCGCAATGAAAGCCAACATGCCATTAGCTTTCTTCACTGCCTGCTGTACCTGCATGCTTACTTTCAGTTTCTGATGTAGAAACACACCCAGGTCTTGTTGCACCTCCCCTTTTCCTAATCTGACACCATTCAGATAATAATCTGCTTTCCTGTTCTTGCCAACAAAGTGGATAACCTCACATTTATCCACATTATACAGCATCTGCCATGCATCTGCCCAATCACACAACCTATCCAAATCACCCTGAAGTGTCACAGCATCCTCATCCCAACTCACACTGCCACCCAGCTTTGTGTCATCTGCAAACTTGGAGATGTCATATTTAATTCCCTTGTCTAAATTGTTAATATATATTGAAAACAACTGGGGGCCCAGCACCGAGCCTTGCGGCATCTCACTGGTCACTGCCTGCCATTCTGAAAAGGACCCATTAATTCCTACTTTTTGCTTCCTGTCTGCCAACCAGGTCTGTATCCATGTCAATGTCCTACCCCCAATACCATGTGTTCTAATGTTGCGCACTAATCTCTTGTGTGGGATCTTGTCAAAGGCTTATTGAAAGTCCATATACTCCACATCCACTGGCTCTACCTTATCCATTCTTCTAGCATTGAATTTGCCTTCCTTACTACCGATTCGACTTGCAAATTAACTTTTTGGGAGTCCTGCTCCAGCACTCTCGTCCCTTATTTATCCATTGATAAATTGGTCACTCTCGGCCTCCCCACTCTCACATGTGCCTGGATAAAATATTTCCTCACCAACCGGCCCCAGACTGTGAGACTCGGCCCCCACCTCGCAGGTTGAGTACCGGCTCCCCACAGGGCTGTGTGCTAAGCCCCCTCCTATACTGTCTCTACACCTACGACTGTAGTCCGGCCCACAACAACAACCGCATCGTCAAATTTGCTGATGACACTACTGTAGTCGGACTTATTTCAAAGGGAGACGAGGCAGCCTACAGAAAGGAAATCCTGAAGTTGACAACCTGGTGCTCAGAAAACAATCTGGCTCTGAACACCAGGAAAACAAAAGAGCTCATTGTCGACTTCAGGAGGCACAGCACCTACTTAGCCCCCCTACATATCAACGGCGAGTGTTTGGAGAGGGTCAACACCTTCCGGTTTCTCGGCGTCCTTATCTCTGCTGATATCTCCTGGACAGACAACACGACAGCGGTCATCAAGAAGGCTCAGCAGCGGCTGAACTTCCTGAGGGTTCTCAGGAAGCACAACCTGGACTCTAACCTGCTGCTGACCTTCTACCGCTCGTCCATCGAGAGCCTGCTGACATACTGCATTACAGCATGGTACGGCAGCTGCACCATGGCAGACAGGGAGAGGCTTCAGAGGGTAACTAGGACAGCACAGAAGATCATTGGTTTCCCTCTCCCCTCCCTGATGGATATTTACACCTCCCGCTGCCTTAGCAAGGCAAAGAATATCATCAAGGACAGCTCCCATCCTGCGTTTGGACTGTTCGACCTGCTGCCCTCTGGAAGGCGCTATAGGTGCATCAAATCTAGAACAAATAGACTCAGGAATAGTTGTTTTCCGAAAGTCATAACTACTCTAAATTCACACATGCACTGACTTCACAGCCCAACACCCGGACTTTCATCTATTCCATTCACGTACTGAAATTTGGAACTGTAATGTGTATTGTAACTGTAATTTTTTAATATTTTTTAATTTTTTTTAAATATTTAATATAATCTTTAAACATCTGCCTAAGAATACTACCTATTCATCCTTCACCATTTTGCCTTTATAGATATGTATATAGCGCCGCAGAATTGTGCACCTATCCCCCCCCCTTTTGTTTTGTTTTCTGTTTCTTGTTTTTTGTACTAAATTATATGTATGCACTGAGTCCGAGCTGCTTTTAATTTCATTTTACATGTATAGTGCCAATAAATGGCATATCTATATCTATCTATCTTAACGACCTTTGATTTCTGGATTCTCTCTCCATTTAGTACCACTGCTACACATCCGTTAAAAATGCCTACTGCTTCATTCCTTGACCACATTTCAGGAAATCTGATCACTTAGCAGTGTTTCTACTCCCTGCCTACAAACAAAAACTGAAGCAGGAAGGTGAGGTACAGAAACTGTTTCAATGCTGGTCTGCAGGCCCGCGTGACCCACGTGACTGCTTTGAGTAACTGGACTGTGGGGTCCATGTCCAGGGGTTTTGTGGCCAACCTGAATGAGTACACCACTGTTGTGACTGACTTCATCAGCAAGTGTGTAGAGGAGTGCGTTTAGAAGAAGACAATCTGAGTGTTCCCCAGCCTGGATGTACTGTGAGGTAAGGGTCCTGTCCCACTTTCACGACCTAATTCACAACCTTTTTTACTGATGGACATTTTTCATCGTGTTGAAAAAACGCCCCGACCTACTTGATGCCACGAATACCTACGACTAACATCACGACCTACCTACGACCAACATACAACCTCCTATGACCTTGTGACGACCATGCTGCGAGCATGAGTCAAGGGCAAACAAGAGCAGAGGTTGTGAATTAGGTCGTGAAAGTGGGACAGGACGTGTACATTCACAGGTGAAGGCCAAGTCAACAATCCCAAATGGTATAAAAAAGATCGCTATGATCTTTCTGAGCGCTATAACTGGCTGCAAAACAAAGTTGATGGTGATTGTACGGCCCAATCTGATGAACTTAATGCATTCCATGCTCACTTTGAGCAGAAGGCCAATGGGGCGATGACATCCATCTCATCAGATACAAGGATGCCTCTTTCCAACGTCACTTGCAGTAGCTAGATCAGACTTTCTGAGGGTGAACCCATGGAAAGCAACTGGCCCAGATGGAGTCCCTGGCCGTGTCTTTTGGAACTGCGTGGACCAACTAGCGGGAGTGTTCACAATATTTAATCTCTCCATACATCTTTCTGAGGTACCCAACTCTTTCAATAAGACCACCATCATCCTGGTGCCAAAGAATAGCAAGATCTTGTGCCTTAATGACTATCGTCCAGTGGCCTTGAAATCCACCATCATGAAGTGCTTTGAGAGGCTAGATATGGAAGGCATTAAATTCAATCCACCAAACAACATTGATCCACTGCAGTTTTCCTAATGATACAACAGGTCTAAGTCTGATGGCACAACACTCATCCCTGGCCCACCATTCATCGCTGAAACACCTGGATAAGAAGGACACCTTCTATTCATAGATTGTATAAAAAGGAACTGCAGATGCTGGTTTACACTGAAGATAGATGCAAAATGCTGGAGTAACTCAACGGTTCAAGCAACATCTCTGGAGAAAAGGAATAGATATTGTTTTGGATCAAGATCCTTCATCAGATTGATCTGATGTAGGGTCTCGCCCCGAAAAGTCACCTATTTATTTTCTCCTTAGATGCTGCCTATGAGTTACTCCAACAATTTGTGTTCTAGTCATAAACTACAGCTGTGCTCATGTCCAAACTCATGGAACCTGGAGTCAGCACACAACTGGGTCCTTGATTTCCTGATCAACAGACCACAATCAGTGAGGATACGTGACAAATCATCCTCTACCATAATCCTCAACACTGGTGTCTGGCAAGGATACATTCTCAGCCCCCTTCTTTACTCCTTGTACACCCATATCTGTGCAGCAAGATATAAATCCAGATATAAAAACACTCAGATTGTCTTCTTCTGCACGCATTCCTCTGCACACTTGCTGATGAAGTCAGCCACGGTAGTGGTGTACTCGTTCAGGTTGGCTGCAGAACCCTTGAACATGGAGCCCCAACTTTACTCAAAGCTGTCAAGTGGGATGTCATGCGGGTATGCAGACCAGCATTGAAACTATTTCTGTACCACACCTTCCTGCTTCAGTTTTTGTTTGTAGGCAGAGAGTAGAATCACAGCTAAATGATCAGATTTCCTGAAATAGAAACATAGATAGAAACATAGAAAATAGGTACAGGAGGAGGCCAATTGGCCCTTTGAGCCCGCATTACCATTCATGGCTGATCATCCATAATCAGTAACCCGTTCTCCCCATATCCCTTAATTCCGCTAGCCCCTAGAGCTCTATCTAACTCTCTTTTAAATTCATCCAGCGAATTGGCCTCCACTGCCTTCTGTGGCAGAGAATTCCACAAATTCACAACTCTCTGGGTGAAAAAAATGTGGTCAAGGAATGGAGCAGTAGGCATTTTGAATGGAAGTGTAGCAGTGGTACTAAATGGAGAGAGAATGCAGAAATCAAAGGTGCTAAGGGACTTGGGATATAAATACATTTCAATTTACAAATTCACAGATAACACCACTGTAGTGGGCCAGATATCAACTAATTACAAGAGTGGGTACCAGAGGGTGATTGAGAAACTGGTAACCTGGTGCCAAGACCACCTTTTCCTCAAAGGCAGCAAGATACAGGAGATTGCGATTGACTTCAGGAAGTGAAGCGGTGCACATTCCCCAGTATAGATTGAAGACACCGAAGTAGAGATGGTTGAAAGCTTCAAGCCTTAGAAGAAAATATCACCAGCAAATTGTCCTGGACCAGCCACATTGCAACAATGGCCAAGAAAGCATACCAATGCCTCTACTTCCTTAGAAGTCTGTGTAACAGTGGTGCAGCAGTAGAGTTGCTGCCTTGCAGAGGTTTCAACGCCAGAGATGGGGGTTCTATCTTGACTATGGGTGCTGTCTGTATAGAATATGTATGTTCTCCCCGTGACCGCGTGGACTTTCTCCGAGATCTTTGGTTTCCTCCCACACTCCAAAGACATATAGGTTTGTGGGTTCATTGGCTTGGTATAAATGTAAATTGTCCTTAGTGTGTGTAGGATAGTGTTAATAGTGCGGGAGTAGCTGGTTGGCATGGACTTGGTGGGCTGAAGGGCCTGTTTCTGCACTGTCTCTCTAAACTAAACCATAACTTCCCAACAACTCTCACCAACTTCTACAGATGCGCTGCAGTATATGCATTTTATCGAGATGCATCACACCCTGGTGTGGGAACAGCAAGAAATAGTTGATGCAGCCCAGACCATCACGCAAACCAACCTCCCTTCCATCGACTCCATCTACACTTCACGCTGCCATGGCAAGACCTCCAGCATTATCAAGGACAAGTCTCACCAAAGACACTTCTCCCCTTCCCATCAGTCTAGAGGTACAGAAGTGTGAAAACGCATCTCCAGTTTCTTCACTGGTGTTATCAGGCAACTGAAGCATTCTACTAACCTAGACAATGGTCCTGACCTACCATCTATCTCAGTGGAGACCCTCTTACTATCTTTAATCTGACTTTACTGGACATATCTTGCACTAAATGTTCTTCCCCTTATCCTGTATCTGTACACTGTGGATGGCTTGATTGTAATCGTGTATAGTCTTTCCACTGACAGGACAACATGCACCAAGAAAAGCTTTTCACTGTACCTTGGTACATGTGACAATATGCTACACTAAACTAAACTATACTAAACTAAACTAAATTAAACTAAATTAAACTATACTACTAAACTAAAGAATTGGATTCTAAAAGGAATTGGCTACGTACTTGAAAAAAGTGACATTTGTGGGCGACTAGTAAATAAACCCAGGCACCGACAAGCCACCTGCTGCAGGTCCTGATTCCGGAACATAAAGGGCAGATCATCTGACTTTGTGACCTGCAGTTAGCTCAATACAATCTTTGTTTTGATTAAAAAGGTTGCTGGATTGGTTCGATAGCTTGCCAATCGCCAAACTGGTCATCTTTCCAATGCCTGCTCACTTCAGAAGTGGGTGCCTCAACAGGGAGTGTGATCTGGAATTTCCCAGCCCTTTACAGCAGCTGGTGCCCTCCGACCCCACCTCTTCATCCCAGTGATCCAGCTCCACCAAGACTTATCGGTGCAAGGGAACTGCGGGAAGCGAGAGGGGACGCAAAAAGAGAGATCCTAGATCTTTAGCTCCACCTCTGGCTTAGTTCAGGACTCTTCTACTTGTGCGGGATTCTGGGGAGGGAGCGGCAAGGGCAGGGAAGGATTTTTGGTGAATATTGCCTTGTAATTATTTGACCAAATCACCATCCAACAAGGCAAAGATATTTTGGGAAAACAATTAAATTAAGAATCAACCCGGCCTTGATATATTTTTTTAATGTTTACAAAATTATTTTTATTTGTAAAATTCAAACTCCCTCTTCCTCATTGATAATATTTCCAGTTACATTTCTCATGTCCTTGTCAGCGGGTGGACAAATTTATGAGGCCACTCCACACTTCCGAAAAGCAGAAACAGCTGAGACATGTCACCAATGCTTCTTATCTCATTCATGTGTGAAACCAGGAAAGAAATCAGTCTGTATGAAGGCTGGCTGAGTGACACCCTGCTCCCCAAATATGCACCGAGGAATATTCAATGTCAGGGAGTGTTATCCTAAAGGACATAGTTGGGATAGACACAAAATGCTGGAGTTACTCAACGGGACAAGGAGCATATCTGGAGTTTTGTGTGCAGTTTTGGTCCCCTAATTTGAGGAAGCAATTCTTGCTATTGAGGGAGTGCAGTGTAGGTTTACAAGGTTAATTCCCAGGATGGCGGGACTATCATATGCTGCGAGAATGGAACAACTGGGCTTGTACACACTGGAGATTAGAAGAATGAGAGGGTATCTTATTGAAACATATAACATTATTAAGGGTTTGGACACGCTAGAGGCAGGAAACGTGTTCCCGATATTGGGGGAGTCCAGAACCAGGGGCCAGAGTTTAAGAATAAGGGGTAAGCCATTTAGAACAGAGATGAGGAAACACTTTTTCTCACAGAGAGTGGTGAGTCTGTGGAATTCTCTGCCTCAGAGGATGGTGGAGGCATGTTCTCTGGATGCTTTCAAGAGAGAGCTAGATAGGGCTCTTAAAAATAGCAGAGTCAGGGGATATGGGGAGAAGGCAGGAACGGGGTATTGATTGGGGATGATCAGCCATGATCACATTGAATGGTGGTGCTGGCTCGAAGGACCGAGTGGCCTACTCCTGCAACGATTGTCTATTGATTATTGGAGAGAGGAATGGGTGGACATTTCGGGTCGAGACCCTTCTTCAGACTGAGCGCTAGGAGAGAGGGAGATACAGAGTGAAGGAAGTATGAGGTCAAAAGAGATGAAAATCAAGGAAAATGTAGAATAGACCATTCTTAGCTAGGAGAAGATGACAACCAAGCAAACTGAGACATAATGTGACAAGAGAGACAGTCAGCCTGGTGGGAGAAATGGGAAGGGGGAGGGATGGAGAGAGAAGGAAAGCTAGGTTTACTTGAAGTTAGAGAAGTCAATATTCATAACGCTGGGGTGTAAGCTGCCCAAGTGAAATTTGAAGTGCTGTTCCTCCAATTTGAGCTGGGTCTCACTCCGACAATGGAGGAGGCCCAGAACAGAAAGGTCAGAGTGGGAATGGGAGGGGGAGTGTTTAGCAACCGGGATATCAGGTAGGTTTACACGAGTTGAGCATAGTGTTCAGCAAATAGATCACCGAACCTGCGCTTGGTCTCGCTGATATATAGTCCACACCTGGAACAGCGGATACAGTAGATGAGAGGTGCAAGTGAACCTCTACACAACCTGAAAATACATCCATTTGGATGTTCAGTCACTACACCTCCGCCTTAAAGCCCTCCCTTTCTCCCTTGACTGCAGAACCAGCCAATTTCCCTCTTCCAACACTCTCCTCCGCTGAGCAGAGCTGGTCCTTACTTTTAACAACTTTTCCTTTAACTCCTCCCACTTCCTCCAGATCCAAGGCATAGCTATGGGCACCTGCATAGGCTCCAATTATGCCTGCCTCTTTGTAGGGTACGTCGAGCAATCCCTGTTCCAGGTATAAACTGGCCTTATTTCAGAATATCTCTGCTATATTCACGACTGCATCTGGGCTACCTCCTGCACCCATGCAGAACTCACTGACTTCATTAATTTCACGACTAATTTCCAACTTGCATTCAAATTCATTTGGACAAATTCATCTCTGACATTTCCCTACCATTTCTTGATCTCACCATCTCCAACACAGGAGATAGACAATCGACTGACATCTATTATATACCTACAGACTCCCACAGCTATCAAGACTACACTTCTTCTCACCTTGCCTCCTGTAAAGGCTCTATCCTCTACTCCCAATTCCCCCGTCTACGCCACATCTGCGCCAAAGATGAGGTCTTCCATTCTAGGACATCTGAGGTCCTCATTCATTAGGGTACGGGTATTTCCCGCTTCCATCATAGATGAAGCCCTCACTAGGGCCCCCTCAATATCCTGTAGCTCCGCTCTTGCTCCCCCTCCCCTCAGTCGCAACAGGGACAGAGTCTCCCTAGTCCTCACCTTTCACCCCATCAGCCATCTCATACAGCACACAACCCTCCGATATCTTCGCCACCTCCAACTGTATCCCACCTCGAGCCACATCTTCCCACCTCCACCCTTTTCCCTGCCTGTCCCACTGAGTTACTCCAGCATTTTGTGTCTATCTTCAGTGTAAACCAGCATCTGCAGTTGCTTCCTACACAAAATCTAAAGACTGCTAGTAAATTCGGACACAATGGTCTTGTATGGTGGTCGATGTTTTGTCGAGACCCTGAATCAAGGCTGATGCAGGGTCTTGGCCTGAAACACCTAGCATTCCTTCGTCTCCAGAGATGTAGCCTGACCCACTGAGTTCTTCCAGCAGTTTATTTTGTGCTCCAGATTCCAACATCTGCGGGCACTTATGTGGCTATCAGAGATCACAGGACCATCTTCTGAGATTAACCCACCAGCAACTTTGATTTACATCAGCTAGAAAAATACTTTACTTCTTTATTCTGTGGTGCAGCATGGCAGTGACCATCTGGGTTGCTATTTTTAATAGCAGCTGCAAGGTCAAAACGAGACAGGAAATCTGTGCTCCTTGAGGCTTTTGAAACCTGCTACAGCACAAAATGTTCCTCCCCTGCTATGGTGTGAACATTCATTCCTGGGATGCCCTGTCAGGGCCATTTAAATGAATTGGATTCAGAAATATGATTCCTTTCAGCTAAGGAATAGTTAGCTGCCAGTGACAATAGACAATAGACAATAGGTGCAGGAGTAGGCCATTCGGCCCTTCGAGCCAGCTCCGCCATTCAATGTGATCATGGCTGATCATCCACAATCAGTACCCCGTTCCTGCCTTCTCCCCATATCCCCTGACTCCGCTACAGTGCAGACAGTATGAATTCTGCTTGAGCGACTATGATGGTGGTTTATGTAATCACTCTCAAAGTATCCATGTGGCAATAATCTTTGCCATTGCTTTATTCTATAAATATTTTTAACTAACATGTTTGCTAAATATCTCTCTGCGAAGAGCGGATGGAAGGCTCCATGGTCTGAAAAAATCAGTGAGAACATCACAGAACACACAGAACGAAGAACATCACCTTTTTCTTTTCGCTGCCTGACCCGCTGAGTTACTCCAGCATTTTGTGTCTATCTTCAGTGTAAACCAGCATCTGCAGTTCCTTCCTACACAAAATGTAAAGACTTTCTGCTCAATTTGGACACATTTGGTCTTTTGTTCCAAATCCTCTTTCCTGCTTGATCTTTGCTGTCGTACGCTCGTGGTCCAAACATCTATTGATTTAGTCTTATATATATATATTTAATGTGTGAGCATCTGCAGCCATCTGAGGTGGGCAATGAAAAAGATTTACAACTGTCTATGTAAATAGGTTCCTTCTCATCATGGTCATAAGAGGCTGAATCTTTACCTGGGGACTATGTCAAGTGTCGTCATTTTTCTTGTCAATAACTCTCAGAATTTTATATTGTTCAATGAAATTACCACTGATGCTTCTGAACCACTTTATCAACACTCAATCACTGGTCACAGTATTAACTCCATGGAAGCACTGTTTTTTTTTTAACATGTGGAGGCTGTTCAGAATATATTTTATGAGGTCTCATCACAGAGCAATCGTCTTGCAATAAAGGAAATAGTGCTATTTTCCCTTATAATTGATCTTCTGGTTCATGACATACAGGTGGTAAAGGGGTGGCCGAACATTTCATAGTTAGCAAAATGAGAGGAATTTCATTGCATCCATGTGCATCAGATGTACATATTTCTTCCTCTACCTAACACAGGCCATGGCGTTTAGTGTAGTATTATCCTGTGCTGTTTAAAGTTCCATTGCAGCCAACCATTCAGCCTTTTATCAATCCCACTTAAAGCAGCAAATACAACAGCATTATTAGATATCGTTATTATATAGACAGACACTCAACATCTACCCAGACACAGTGGTTATAAAGCAGGCAATAGATTAATCCATGATTAACTGGGTGTAAACTTCTGCAGTTGGAGATAAATGTAGATACCAGTCTCCCAATATAATTAGATTTAAGCATCTGATAAAATACCAAAAATGTATGCATTCCTTTTTGCACCTATTTCAAGTTTACCTCAAGATCAAAATGAAGTCTTTCAACATGGTCACTTCAGCTAGATTCCAGTTAGTGCTCCGAGTTCTCCAATTCAAGTTGTGGTGCTTTTTAAAGACCTTGACGTCAAGGTCACTTAGGTAACAAATGTATGGACATATTTATTTAAATTTGAATAAGGGACTGCCTGCAGTTTAGGTTTAACTTCTGACAGGCCAGTGCGTTCTTCCCCAAAGGCTGCTGACTGTTCTAAAAACATTTCCAATGATCACTCGCACTAGAATTTAAAACTTTGCGTATCATGCAACATGATGATCAGAAATGAGTGAACATGAGATTCTGATATTCAGATCTTTTGGCTTTGAAATTAAATCTAGTTTAGTTTAGTTTAGAGATGCAGCATGGAAACAGGCCTTTCGGTCCCCCGAGTGGCATCGACCAGCGATCCCCATGCACCAGCACTATCCTACACACTAGGGACGAGTTATGGGCCTGTCCCACAGGGGATTTTTCAGGCAACACTTCACACTGCCATCCAGCTTTGTGTCATCTGCAAATTTGCTAATGTTACTTTGAATTCCTTCATCTAAATCATTGATGTATATTGTAAATAGCTGCGGTCCCAGCACTGAGCCTTGCAGTACCCCACTAATCACTGCCATTCAATGTGATCACCCTCAAGCAGCTGCGCCACTGTGCTGTCCCTTGTTCGGTTGTTGACATCTCTCCAATTGTAGGTGCATTTCTTTGCTGCAACTAATGCTTCTACTCCTGGGAGTGAAATGTCGGCCCACAGTTTTACAAGATAAACGTTTACATGGGTCAGCTTTTGCAAACCGACGTGCTGCATAATAAGCGAGTTCAGTATTCCGACTGTGCATGCCCAGGTCAAAGGTCACTATGCATAAACATTGCTAGAAAGCAGTGGAGCTGTGCACATATACACCTTCATTTCTTCCGTTTTTTCCAGTTTTTATTCGTTGAGGTAAGAAAATACTGCTTTCAAACTATGAATTAGTTGTACTTATTGTTCATTTGTTAAAAGCTAAGATTATTTTGTCGTTTTTATTGCTTTATGCTTTGGTGAAATCGTGCGCGTTCGTGATTGGGGGTCAGACACGAGTCTCTGGAAATGCAGGCACTGTTCAGTTGTTGCTGGGCCATCCCGTGCCCGTCCCCTCCCGGGTGTCCCGTCCCTGTCCAGGGGCAGCCGGAGGTGTCGGGCCGGGCTTGCAGCCGGCGCGGGGAGGAGTTGCAGCTGAGTTGTTGCAGCTTTTTGTGTGTATCCCCATTGATGGCTGGTGCTCGGATTTCACCAGTGCCGGGAAGGCTGGCTTGATGGCTGGCGGTCCCCGGCCCCACGGGGAAGGGGTTCCTCGGGAGTTGGACTGGAGTAGGTGCTTCTTTTCTGCGTTGGCTGTGGGCCTGGGGCTGCTGGTGTCGTCGATCTGGGGTCGCCACCTACATTTCGCCACCTCCCGGGCGGGGATGGGACACTCAGTGGGGGAATGGGGTGATCCAGTGGTGGTTCGGCAAAGCTTGTGGCGCCGGGGACCCGGTTCGATCCTGGCTGCAGATGAGGCGCGGGTCTGTGTGCGCGCTCATCCCTGTCTCCCACTCGCATCTGCTCCCTCTCTCTCTCTCTCTGCCTCCTGTTACACCCTGCTGTCCCGCAACCTGTTCCTTTGTGGGCATGATGAGTTGACCATTTACTCGGTGTGGCGGCACCTTGTGGCTGAGGCTCACCTGCAGTCCGTCTGCATTTTTTTCTTTTTTTTCATCTTATTATAGTATGTTTTCGGTTTATTTTTAGTTGTGTACATGTGGGGGGGGGGGGGGAGGGGATTTTTAACTTTTTAATCTCTTCCTTGAACAGAGACGTGACCTTTTTCCTTGTCTTGTCTCCGTTTTGCTGGGGCCTAACATCGTGGAGCTGGCAGCCTCCAAACGGAATCAACCTGAGGGCTCCAGTCACAGAGCCTACGGACTCATCTACTACTCACCTACCATCATGGAGCTGGCTGGCGCGGAGCCTGAGGTCGCGTGGAGGCTGAGGTGGTGCGGTGGCGGCGACCCAACTGCGGAGCTACGGAGGCCTCGGCCGCAGGCCCTATGGACGGTAAAATCGGAGGCTCGCAGGTCCCTGGTGGGAGACCGATTTACGAGAGCTCCCGCATGGGCAACTTCACCCGCCCCGAATCGCGGGGTTTGAATCAGCCCGTCGCAGGGCCTTACATCGCCCGGTACGGCTTAATCAGCCGCGGGACTTACCAACGCCCGCCGGGGGCTTTAACATCAGGAGCCTTGATCGCCTCGACACGGGAGAAGAATATAGAACAGGGAAGAGAAAAGACTTTTGCCTGCCATCGCAGTGAGGAGGTGTTTGGAGATTCACTGTGATGTGTGAAACTGTGCTAATTGTGTGCTATATTTATTTTATTGTTATGACAGCAGGGAACAAAATTTAGTTCAAACCTCTGTCCGTTTGAATGACAATAAAGGCAATTTGTATTTGTATTTGTGTTTATGGGAGTCTCTTTCGAATCGAGAATGTCATTGCTCATTCGTATTCATAGATGAGGCAGAAGAATTCCATTGCCTTGAAATTAGCAGAATAGTGAAATTTGACATAAAATATAATTGTTGTGTTCGAGTCTAGAATACATTAATTTTCCTATAATGTGACCACACAGCACCCCCGCTCCTCAGATTAAATATATTTTTACACATAAATTATGAAAAGAAAAAAGAATTTATACACAGTTTCTTCAGCCACTCTTCATTCGCTTTTTCTTTATGGTGAATTACCTTTGACAAATCCCATGATTCCTTGCATTTTTTGGAATACGGAACTCGCTTATTGAATGAATGAATGCATGATTGAATGAATGAATGGATGAATGAATGAATGAATGAATGTATGATTGAATATGTTTATTGGCCAAGCTTGAGAAGCTTAGAGGAGTCAGTGGAGGTGCAGTCATTGGTGTAGAGAGAGTAGAGGAGAGGGGAGAGTGCACAGTCTTGCGGTGCTTCTTTGCTGAGGGTTTGTGGGTCCGAGATGTGCTTTTCCAGCCTCACATGCTGCTTCCTGTCTGTCAGGGAGCTGGTGATCCACCGACAGAGGGGTTCAGGCACAGTCAACTGGGAGAGTTTGAAGTTTAGTAGCTCTGGCACAAAGGTGTTGGATGCAGAGCTAAAATCAACAAGCAAAATCCTCGCATAGGTCCCCTCATGGTCTAGGTGCTGTAGGATGAAGTGCAGGCCCAGGTTGACTGCATCATCCACAGGTCTATTGGCCCGATATGCAAACTGCAGAGGGTCCAGGAGGGGGATTGTAATATTTTTCAGCTTGGCCAGCACAAGCCTTTCAAGGGTCTTCATGACTATAGAGGTCAGTGCGACAGGCCTGTAGTCATTAAGACCAGTAATCCTTGCCTTTTGGGGTAAAGGAACAATAGTGGAGACTTTGAAGCTGACAGGGACAGTACAGGTTTGCAGGGACTGGTTGAAAATATCTGTATAGACTGGTGCATGTCTGGTTTGGCACTAAGCTTGAGGATAGAGGGGGAAACTGGAGATTTCCGGCTTTTCTGACTTCTGAAAAGCCTCTCCACCTCTTCTGTTTTTATTGTTGATAATGGAGAAGTGATGTTGTTCAGCACAGAGGAGATGGGTAATTGCGTGTTAAGTGGTGATTGGAGAGGGGTGGGTTGGAAAGGGTCCAGTCTTTTCAGACTGGAGTCTTGCTTTAAGTATGTGTGAAGTGGTGAATGGGGAGGAATGGGTGTAGAAGGGTCCAGTCTTTGCAGACTGGGGTCTGACTGTGTTGGTTGGGAAGGGGGGGGAAGGGGGTACCAGGGTTACGTTTCTGATTTTCAAACCTGCAGTAGAACACATTCAGGTCGTTGGTCAGCTGACGATTGTCCAGAGTTGGGAGCTTTCCTCTTGTAACTGGTGATTTCTTGCAAGCCCTTCCAAACTGAAGAAGAGTCATTAGTTGAGAGCTTGCTCCTCAACTTCTCATAGTACCTTTCCTTGGCAGCTCTAATTCCTCTTCTCAACTTGTACTTGGCCTGCCTGTAGAGGTCTGCATCCCCGCTCCTGTAGGCCTCCTGTTTAGACTGTCGGAGCTGTCTGAGTTCTGCAGTGAACCAGGGCTTGTTGTTATTGAACCAGGTCCGGGTCTTAGTTGCAATGCAACTGTCCTCGCAAAAGCTGACATATGATGATACAGTGTCCATATACTCATCAGGCTTGTGGTTTCTTCCCTGAACACAATCCATGCAGTCAAAGCAGGATTGTAGGTTCTCAATGCACCTTTTCGTTGTTCTGACCACAGGCTTAGCAGCTTTTAGTTTCTGCCTGTAGGTCGGAATAAGGTGAACTAGACAATGATCAGAGAGACCCAGACCCGCCCGGGGAACAGAGCGATATGCGTTCTTGATTGACGTGGAACAGTGGTCATATTTCAAATTTGTATCAACTACTGACGCTCAAGCCGACCAGTCACATCTATCGGAAAACTGGCATTGGACAATAAAGCTTTCCCTGATTTGCTGTGGATATATTTCTGATCTGAAAATTAATTTTTAGAATATCAGTAAAATTTGGTTCATCCTTATGAAGAAAGAGGGAAAATTGTTTTTTTTCAGAAATCACTTATTAGCTAAAAATGAGTTTTCATTGGTTGCACATTACTATAGAAGTTAAGTTTTTCACTCATTCATTGAATAATTTACAGCAATGGATTAACATAGAGGAAATGTTGGTCTTAAATTTTTAATAATACTTTATAATGACAACTCAGATGGCTAGCCTGGTTAGATCATCTGTCTGAGTGAGACGCATTCAGTGATCAAAAGCCAAACAGCAGTACGGACTGGGAGAGGACTTGACCAATTATTGGACTTCACATCTAGCCATCCATTACAGGAACTGAAAATGCTGGCTCTGGTTGGGAAATCTACCATAGTTAATGGAATTTTCATGAATATTTTATTATAATATTTTAAACTATATGCAATAAATATCTTTTCACAGGGAATTTGAAATAACAAAACTTTTGGACTCAGAAGTTTCAGGGACTTCATATATCTATTACCCATATCTAACTACAATGTAATAAATAATGCCCAAAATTCAGCATCAATTTTTTTTTTGCTTTTCCATTTCTTTGTAAATTTATACAACGATACTTATTTAATCTACAGCTTTACCTGAGTATCTAATTACATCAATTCCATTATCAACATTATTTCATTCCACCTTTGGTTGACTTTACAATCCATTTCTGTGTTTTTTAATGTTAGCTAAATCCTCGTGCATGCATGCACACACTAAATATTCATTAATTTACCTCTTTTCCCTGAGAGTAAAACTGCAGGGGTCTGCTCGTAATGTACCTATAAATTTGTACTAATCTACATCATATTTTCTTCACTCCTTGCCTGTCTCAATTCTGATTCTCTCTCATTCTCTCTTGTCTTGTTACCAATAATTAAAATTATAGGGGGATGCAATATGGAAGCAGGCCTTTACACCTGTCCCACCATCAACCAGCATTTAGATAAATCCTACATTAATCCTACTTTTTTTAAATTCTTCCCTCATTCTCGTCAATTCTACCCAGATTTTACCTTTCACCTACACACGGTGTAATTTACAAAGGGCATTGTGGATTTTGTGTATACAAAATCATGAGAGGAATAGATCAGGTAGATGTACAGTATCTTGCGCAGAGTAGGGGAAATGAGGATCAGAGGACATAGGTTGAAGGTGAAGGGGAAAGCATTGAATAGGAATCTGAGGGGTAACTTTTTCACACAGAGTGTGGTGGGTGTATGGAACAAGCTGCCAGGGGAGGTATTTCAGGCTGGGACTATCCCATCGTTTAGGAAACAGTTGGACAGGTACATGGATAGGACAGGTTTGGAGGGATATAGACCAAATGCGGGCAGGTGGGACTAGTGTAGCTGGGACATTGTTAGCGGGTGAGGGCGAGTTGGGCCAAAGGGCCTGTTTCCACACTGTATCACTTTATGACTCTCTGACTATGGCAATGAAACTAGCAACCCTCACATCTTTGGGGTGTGGGGAAGAAACCAGAGGATGTGGAGGAAGCAAATGAAATCACAGGGAGAAATTGCAAACACCACACAGACCGCTCACAAGGTTAGGATTGAAAAGAGATGTAGTTCTGCGACGCTGTGGCTCTAGTAACAGTCCCACTGTGTTCACATTTTTTATGTTAGGGTTCCAGGAGTAACAATTAATTCAGATACCAAAGCCTAAAGTTTATTGTAGTACCACACTAACTACTTTGATAATTAAGAGGCTCTTTTCATTTGCCGATTAATTTATAAGATGGGGAATGCTCCCAGAAATCAAAGGATACAATTTTATAAAAGGTTGTAATTGATCAACCACTTTCTCGTAAATTATTTTCAAAGGCCTTCAATAAATTTGTATTGATATTTTAACTAGAATCATTTTTGATGACTCTTAGAAATAATGTTACGTTGTCTCAATTGAATAAAATAAAATTGGTTTCTTTTGGTATTAGACAATTTTACTGTAATATAAATATTGCACTTTAACTTCCCCATTTGTTTTGAAATAAATGGCTATGAAAATAATTCAAAATACAAAGGAACTATGAAATTGACCCAATGTCACAATTCATATTAAAAGAAGCCTTCAGAGAAAGCTAAACAAATTGTGTTTGTGAGCCTTCTCTTAGAATCTGGCAGCTCCGAAGATTGAAAGTTAAATTTAAGGTTACTAGTTTAAGATATCAAACAAATAGTGTAAATAGTTTGCATTTGTCTGAATGCATGAAGAACAAACTGAGTATCAGACACATTCACATCATGTGTATGTGCTTTATTGAAAATAAGACAGGCAACTGTTTAATGATTGGAATTTTCTTTAGAAGAATAAAAAAACATGTTGAGCTAAATTCAAGTTAATTTGACCCGAGGACTTGCTATATACCAATTAAAGTTAAGTTAATTTGAGTTTCACTGTACCTTAATCAGTACACGTGACAATAAACTGACCTTTGAACCTTTAAAGTCATAAAAGAATATGAGCCTTCAGCAGCTTATATTACCCACAATTTAAAAGTGTTAGACTTCAAATGTCAGAAACCAGAGCATGTAAGAACAGGAAAAAAAAGGGAGTCAGTTATCAATTGTGGTTGAGGAGAGGTTGTGTAGGTGAATGGTACTGTGATTGTCAGTTTTTTTGAGGCTCAGTCCCATTCAGGTAGGACTGATGGAATGAGAAGTTGTTTCAATGATTAGACACACATTGATCATGATACGTGTTATTTGTGTTGGTGGGGTACAAAAGTGCAAGGACTTTTAATGCACAGTCCCACTTCGATCGCCGGAGCCGTATGGAGTGCGGAGATGGTCCCGACATCGCGCAGGGCTCCGAAAAACTGACCGTGTTCAAAAATTCCACACTGCAACGCAGCCGCCTTAACGCCGTACGTCACGTGCGAACTTCACGCAGACTTCGCTCAAACTTCATGTCATTTACTCGACCTCCGTGCAGCCCCCGCTTCTGGTTTGGTCGCGCTTGCCGCATGCAGTCACATGCTCATGGGACAGGCCCTTTAGGTCGCGCTTGCCACATGCAAGACGCATGCTCATGGGACAGGCCCTTAAGGAAGTGCCATTTGTACGATGAAGCGACAGAGATCGTTTGGAAGGAAATCTGAACATTCATATGCACTCAGGAGGAGGACACAGACTGACTTGAAAGAAATTAAGTCATCACACCAACTCATTCAAAGCAAAGGTATATTTCCAGGTTATTAGATTTCTGTGTCTAACAATTTCATTGACTAGCCACCTATACTGCATTGATAAGCTGCATTACTGCATTAAGACCATTACCTCCAGTCTACTTAAGGAAGTGCAGTGCTTACAATATCTTCAGCCTTTCTTCTCCAGAACCTCAGAAGATGTATTTCACTCCTTTTCTGTTGTGAATTCAATATACAAAAAAAAACAGTATACATGTATTATGGCTGGAATTTATTTATCTCAACTTGGTGAAGTACTAATGTATATTGTGTGGCAAATTTTAAAATATAGTGAAATGGAAAAGGGATAGTATTGCAGAATTACCGTGAGTGTATGGGAAAGCATTAGTACATGAGTGGTAACTTGCTTTGTCTCAAGTTTTTCAGGAATTATAGGTTATAGATTTGACTATGGAAAGGGATGGAAGAATGGGCAACAACACAGATGGAGGGAATTCGCACCCACAAAAACTCGGGAGGTAAAGACTCATCAGACGGAAATTATGAAGCTACCTTCACGAAAACTCAGGAAGCTTGACAAGATTTTTGGAAGAAACATCATCGTCTTGTTGTTGTTAATAGAGGGAGAATGTAATAGACACACATATGTATATCTGGTTATTTGATTATCGGATTATTTGGTTATCATAAATGATGGTTTATCATATATGATAAAAGGAAGGAATGTTAATTCTTGCCAAATTGGGGAGGCCAGGACACTAAAATTGAGTAAAGGTTTCTGGGCTGCTAGGTCATTTGGTCAATTTAAATGTGCCTTCTGCAGAAATAGGATAAGCTGCAGAATGGTGCCAGTTTGTCTAGAACCTAGATAAGAGCTGCAGGAAGAGAATGAAACATCTGCAGATCCTGACAATTAGGTGCAAATTGCATGGAATGGATTGCATGTATGCAAACCAGACATATACATTGTACATATCATTGCAGAGCTTTACTTTGCTAGATGATGATTAGATTAAGTGTTGAGCCTTGTCTGGGTTTCTTGAATATCTGGGCAAATGTTGGTTTGTTTGCTTCCTTTCAGAAGCTCTGTTTGAATACATTGTATTAGTCACTGTGTTATTGGGTTAGGGAAATGTCTATCATGTACTGTGTTAATTGATATCTGTTATTGGACTATATAGAGGCCACCACAATGTGGTTCGGCCCCTCAAGGTTTGGGGACCTATAAAAGACCGCTCACACGAGGTCCCGTGTCGATCTTCTGAGAGAACGCTTAGGACTGAGTGACCTTCTGGAGTGTCTCTGCTTGAGCGAGGCTGAAGAGGGCTTGGTCAGGCAGATACGAAGATTGAAACGGTGGTGGTTAGGTATAGTAGTGGGAATTGTAATTGTATCTTGTCAAAATAAAGATTAGTTGCACAAGTGCTTGACAGTGATTTTTGACTGAAACTAGACTGGGGAGGAAGCTTAGAACAAGCTATTTACAGAACAAAAAGATGGCGCTAAAGAAGAAGTGCTAATTAATACATACATTAAACAATTAAGGTAGTAGTAAGGGGGTGTGTGTAACCATACAAGGACAAAGGAGGGAGTTTATATCTGTAGCCAGAGAAAATGGGTGAAAAACTAAATAAGTACTTTACATCAGGGAGATGGACTTGGAAGATAGTGAGGTCCGGGAGGAATATGCTGATATTCTGCAGAATAGTGAAGAAAAATGATTTATGTGTTTTTTTTAATAGTGAAGATTGTTGAAGTTTTTAAGATAAATCGTTGTCTTCTTTAGCTATGTTCCTTTGTTTAAGAAGGACAGTGGAGACCAACCAGGAAATAATAGGTCATGGATAGACAGGCTGATTAGGGATAGTCAGCATGGTAGACTAGGCTAGATAGACAGCTATGATTTGTATGCGGGAGATCATCTTACAAATATGAAGAATTTGAATGTGAGTTATTTGAAGAACTAAGCACAAAGGTTGATGAGGGCAAGGCCACAGACAGCATTGGTATGGACCAGCAAGGCATTGGATAAGGTTCCACATAGTAGGCTGCTCTGGAAGGTTAGATTGCATTGGATCCAGAGAGAGCTAGCCAACTGGATTAAAAAATGGCTTCCTGCAAAGAAGCAGAGGGTGATGGTGGAAGGTTGTTTTTCCGACCGGAGGCTTGTGATTAGTGATGTGCTGCGCATAATGCTGCTTGTTGTTAATAGTAATGATTTAGATGAGGCCATACAAGGCATGATTAATAAGTTTGCAGATGACACTAAATTAGGTGGTATCCTAGACAGTGAAGATGACAGATGGCGCAATGGGCTAAGTGTTCGGCTGGCGACCGGAAGGTAGCCGGTTCGAATCCCGCTTGGAGTGCATACTGTCGTTGTGTCCTTGGGGCAAGACACTTCACCCACCTTTGCCTGTGTGTAAATGTAATGTAATTATGTGAAGCACTTTGGGGTCAATGCAAGTTGACTAAAAATGTGCTATATAAATAAGATTATTATTATATAATTATTATTATAAGATGGTTATCAAAAATTACAACAGGACCTTGATCGGCTGGGCAAGTGGGCTAAGGAATGGTTAATTGGATTTTGGGAAGTCAAACCAGGGCAGCATCTTCACAGTGAATGGCAGTGCCTTGGGTAATGTTGTAGAGCAGATGGATGTAGGCCATGTGCATATTCCCCTGAAAGTGACATCACAGTTAGATTGGGTGGTAACAAAAGGTTTTTGGTTCATTGCCCTTTATCAGTCAGGATATTGGGTATAGAAGTTAGGACATTGTGTTACATTTGTACAGGATGTTGGCGAGGTTGCCACTGGAGTACTGTGTTCAGTTATGGTCATCATGCTATAGGAAGGATGTCATGAAGCTGGAAAAAATGCAGAGAAGATTTACGAGGATGTTGTCGGGACCTGAGGGACTGAACTACAGGGAGAGGTTGAGCAGGCTATGACTTTTTTCCTTGGAGCACACGAGGCCGACGGGTGGTGTTATAGAGGTACATAAACTCATAAGGAGAATAGATAGGTTGAATGCACAGAATCTTTTACCCAAGGTAGGGGAATGAATGAATATGTTTATTGGCCAAGTATGTACACATACAAGGAATTTGCCTTTGTACACATACAAGGAATTTGCTCCCGCCCGCAAGTAACAATACGACATACAGTAACAATCAAGAATGACACATAAGGCATGCAGGTGCAGCAGGCAGTAAAGAAAGCGAATGGTATGTTAGCTTTCATTGCAAAAGGATTTGAGTATAGGAGCAGGGAGGTTCTACTGCAGTTGTACAGGGTCTTGGTGAGACCACACCTGGAGTATTGCGTACAGTTTTGGTCTCCAAATCTGAGGAAGGACATTATTGCCATAGAGGGAGTGCAGAGACGGTTCACCAGACTGATTCCTGGGATGTCAGGACTGTCTTATGAAGAAAGACTGGATAGACTTGGTTTATACTCTCTAGAATTTAGGAGATTGAGGGGGGATCTTATAGAAACTTACAAAATTCTTAAGGGGTTGGACAGACTAGATGCAGGAAGATTGTTCCCGATGTTGGGGAAGTCCAGGACAAGGGGTCACAGCTTAAGGATAAGGGGGAAAATCCTTTAAAACCGAGATGAGACGACCTGTTTTCACGCGGAGAGTGTTGAATCTCTGGCACTCTCTGCCACAGCGGGTAGTTGAGGCCAGTACATTGGCTATATTTAAGAGGGAGTTAGATGTGGCCCTTGTGGCTAAGGGGATCAGGGGGTATGGAGAGAAGGCAGGTACGGGATACTGAGTTGGACGATCAGCCATGATCATATTGAATGGCGGTGCAGGCTCGAAGGGCCGAATGGCCTACTCCTGCACCTAATTTCTATGTTTCTATGTTTCTATGTTTCTAAAACATTAAAAATTGATTATAAAATGTTACAGTTTAAACATGTGAATGAAATAAAATACCAGAGCAAAAGGAGGCTACAGACTTTTGGTTATTGAGTAGAGCTACTATTCGTGAAAAAAGCTGTTTTTATGTTTAGGTGTGGCAGCTTTGACAATCCGGAGTTGCCGTCCAGAGGGAAGTGATTCAAAGAGTTTGTGGCCAGGGTGAGAAGGGTCACCCTGAAGAATGAAGAACGAGAGGACGTAGGTTTAAGGTGAGAGGGGAAAGATTTAATAGGAAATTGAGTGGCAACATTTTCATTCAGAGGGTGGTGGGTATATGGAACAAGTTGCCAGAGGAGAGAGTTGAGGCAGGTACTACAACTGCATTATAGTAAACTTGGGCACTTGGTCAAGTATATGAATAGGAAAGGTTTAGCAGGATACAGGACAAATACATGGTCGGCATGGACAAGTTGGAATGAAGGGCCGTGCTCTATGTATGACAGTAGCTGGGAAATTATGGGAGACAAATTTTAGGGATAGGCTTTACACACATTTGGAAAAGCATGAACTTATTAATGATGGTCAATGTGACTTTAGATATGGGAGGTCAAGTCTTACAAATTTGATAAAGTTTTTTGGGGGTGACGAAGATGATTGATGAGGGTCAGGCAGTGGATGTCAATATGAAATTCAGTAAACCAATGCACAAGTTCAAATGGAGGACAAATAAGGCATCTGGTATACTTACTTTTATAAGTAGGGCCATTGAGTATAAAAATTGGGAAGTCATGTAGCTGTATAAAACTTTAGTTAAGCATCATTTGGAGTATTCTGTGCAGCTTTGCTTTCTGCATTACATGAAGGATGTAGAGGCTTTGTAGAAGGAGCAAAGGAGTTCCACCACAACCTTTCCTTGATCATCATTGCTGGCTTTGATTTGTTTTCAAATTGTGTTTTGCACAAATGTCTTAGTTTTTGTAAACACTTGTTCCCTTGTTTTGTAGAATTTTATGAATAATTTATATACAGTTCATGTTTTAGTGCATTTTCCTGAATCTACAGTATGTGCCATTGATGCGGCTGTCACCCAGTCTTTCTCTCCAGAGATGCTGCCTGACGCGTTGAGTTGCTCCAGCATTTATGGTCTATCTTTGGTGTAAACCAGCATCTGTAGCTCCTTCCTAAACATTCCTTCACCACAATGTTACCCCGTTTATAGTATATTCAGAAAAGGATGAAGTTGAACAAACATGGATTGCTTTCTTTTGAGTGTCAGAGGCTGAGGGGTGACCTGATAGAAGTTTATACATTTCTGAGAGGCATAGATAGGGTAGATATTCAGAGCCTTTATCCCAGAGTGGAGTTGTCAAATACACTTGAGGACATACATTTAAAGTGAAAGGGTGAAAGTTTAAAGGGGGTGTGCAATGCAAGTCTTTTCACACAGACTGGAATGCACTTACAAGGGAAATGGTGAAAACCGAAACATTAGCAATCATAAAAAGATCGTTAAACAAGCATGTGAACAGACAGGGGATGGAGGGATATAGACCATGTGCAGGCAGATAGGATTTTTGTTTAATTGGCATCATGGTTGACACAGTACAGGGATCTGTTCCTCCCCTGTACTATTCTATTTCCTATGTTCTATTAAGGGTAGCCAAGAAGTTATTAAGTGGTTGAGCAGGCTTGAGAAACAAAATAGCCTACTCCTGATCATGTTTCTATGTTGCACACTGATGAAGTGTTTGAGGTGCACCATCAAGGGCGATTCTTCATACAATCTGGTGTGTAAACGTGATTTTTGTTTGTCAGCATTTATTTAATGCACTACTGAATAAGTGTAAAATAATAGAAAGGATACAGATTTAAATGATACAAGCAGCCAGTCCACACAAAGTAAACGTTAACATTAAAGCAATAGTTCCCAACATTAAAGAGATGTTATGTTACATTAGCCATTCGGGGCGGCGGCTTACCAGCAATATTTATGGAGACTGATCTCTTCACATATTTTCCAGTTAACTCAGCCAGCACTCGCTTCTTTGCCAAGAGATCAAAAGGTCAGTCTTGGCTGCAGCAACTTAGATTGCTTGTCAATTGGAGATCATGCGATACGACTCAAGTCAGCATGGATACTTCTTTAGGCAGTTTGTTTTTTTGTTGTCCATTTCAAAATATTCTATTTTCACTGCAATTTTCTGGAAAACCGTTCATTGAAAAAGATAATAAAAATATGGCTAATTTTATTTGCATTTTTATCAATAATGTTCGTTTCCATGTTAAAAAAATAAGATATCTTGTGCTGTGGCCAATATTATGCTCTTTGTGAAAACATGACTCTCATGACGAGATTTCACACAATCTTCAGACCGAATCCAGCATCTTTACTTATAACTTCTTCTTCCACAATGTCCTTCAATTGTCTCTCCCATTTTGTGGCCATAAAATTCTACCTTCCTTGGATGTTCATGTCAAGTCACGTCAAGCCTATTGTCATATGCACTATGAGGTACAGGTACAGGTACAAACAAAATCTTGCTTGCAGCAGCATCACAGGAACATAGATAAATGCACACAAATTAGATATCAATTACTCATAAAACTCTGCAAGACAGTAAAGAGAAAACGTGTGCAAAAAAAGACATGAATGCATAACACAACTAGAAAATAATCTTCCCTCATATCGGCTGAGATGGGTAATCTTGAATTACCAGGGGTTTACTTTCTGATTCAAGTATGATGGCATGGTGAGCTATCTTAAAATGAACTTTAAGTGGCAGTTTCCAGCAAAATGAGTCCTCACAATGTTTAGTTTAGTTTATTATCATTGTCACGTGTACAGTGGAAAGCTTTTGTTTACATGTTATCCAGTCAAAGAAAAGATTATACATGAATCCAATCAAGCCATCTGCAGTATACAGATAAAGGATAAAGGCCACAACGTTTAGTGCAAGACACAACATTGTAGTCCGATAAAGTTCAATTAAAGCTAGTTCAAAGGTCTCCGAAGAGGCTGCTGGTCAGAAACAGGTTACACGTGTGTTAATGGTTCACAGTACAGAGATCAAATTCATGTTTGTCTGTGAGTCCCCAGGCTTTGGAAATTCGGCATCTCTGCCCAGTCATGCTACTGCTCTGTTGGGAAATAGGTGAAATTGCTAGCTCTGCCAGAATTATGCATCTTTCACATGCTAATTACATCTGTGCACAGTTGATTGGCAACTGCTAGTGATATTTCCTGTGTGATTTAAAAGTTAGGTTGCTAAAGTGAGCTTTACTTGGATGTAAGCAGTGTAATTCCCGAGGTATTAATCCCAGAAAAGCATGTGGCAGTGACAGTTTACTTGGTAAAACAGTGCGCTCAGCACACTAAGGTAGATTTACTTTTCCATTCACACCTAACATCCCATATGCTCACTTTATATGAGTAGGCAACAGCATCCGTATAAAAATGTAGAATTGGGAAGAAATGGAAAGTAAGATGCCACTTTTTCCAAATCTACGAGTTATAAATTTTCAAGTTGTGGAAAATTGTAGCTGAAATTGACCTGGACAAAAAAGTTCAGAGAACAGTTAGAATACCATTCTGTCCATTTTTACCCAACTGGGTCCATCTAACTTGTAGATGTAAACAAACAAAAACACCTGCTTGGATAATTTGGATTTAATATTTATTTCCCTTAGCAAATCCAGAGCTAAGAAAAAGATGATGATTCTTCATTTGAAGAGAAATCACTGGACCCTATCATGATAAGATATCTAAAGCATCCTTGATATTGGAGACAGGTGGCTCTCTACATTTACAGATCTCACATAAAGTGTACTTACTACAAACATTAGATTAAAAGTAGCATAAAAGTAATGAATAGCTGTAAAACAACCCTTGCGATGAAAATAAAAACGCTTTCTCAATCAACATATAAGTAAAGCAGAAATGTTCTCTCCAATCCGCTTAAAGGAGGTAAAATGACTTCTGACAGGACACAAAGGGTTAAGTAATTGAATTGTCTTAGTTAGCTGGTTATGTTGTAAATGCCAATCTCTTTCTAAACCATTTCACTCTGTAGCTAGTTTAAAGTGGGGATGAAACTTGTCCCCAGATTAAAATAACAAATGGAGAACTTGAATAAAATGTTTCTGCGATTTCAGATTCAAGTTATGCTTCTGAATAAATGTATGAGGATTTAATTCTTCACGTAGATATCTGGCTATGGTAACCACTATCTTGAATTGACTGTACGTAAACAAACCTTAAATCAGTGTCAATTGGCAAACCTCTGTTCTAATAAGTTTTATGTGTCATTATGTTTTAGAAAGAACTGCAGATGCTGGTAAAATCGAAGGTAGACACAAAAAGCTGGAATAACTCCAGGTGAGGCAATTATTTGCCATTATTATGACTTTGCTCAGGAATCATCAGAAATTGTTTTATACAGTTGGAACAGCTCTTTGAAATATGTGATTATGATGTATTTTCCATGTGAATTTCTCCAAATAATGAGTCATGAGAGGAAATATATGGAGAAAGAAATATAACCCATAGATTAATATGTCTTTCACAAGATTAATTTCTCCACTGCTTTAATTTGTAAAGAAAATTGATATAAAACGAGACCTCACATGTTATAAATTAAGGTATTGGTTACTACGTTTTGGATCCAGTTCAAAATCAAAGTTCTAAATTAAAATATATGTGTTATCCAACATCATTGCTATTAGGGTCTATCAAGAAGTAAACAGGGCAGATTTATTCAAGACCATTTATCTGCCTGAAATGTATCATGCAAGTGTTACTTATGAACTAATATTTATTATGAAATGAAGTGGTCCTATTTCAACAATGGAACACAAATGTCCATCTCTTACACAACTATTACGTTTTTAAATTATGTTTTTGCATTTATGCCTTGTTTTTTACAGTCTTCCAAGTGCATAAATGTATGCATCCATTTTATGCACAATGTACGTATAATTTGTATATAAATTGTTTTTGTGTGTTTGAACATGTGCCTGTGATGCTGCTGCAAACAAGATTTTCTACTGTAGCTCAATGCCAGTGTGCATATGACAACAAACTCGACTTGACTTGGCTTGGCTTTATAAGTTTCCTCTGGTATTGCACTTCTATAAGATCGTACTACGCTCAATTCATGTTTTACAATAAGTAACCAATTAGTTGCAGTTTGTAAGAATTGGTCTGATGGTGAATTATTGGCGTTAGATATTCTTCAAGTTTTTTAAACCGATGTTAGTTGAGTGATAAATGTTCATCAGTCTACCATAAAAAGTCATTATTCTTCAAACACTGTGATGGAACCTTTTACATAAATTTGCAAGAGCAAATTAGATTCAAATGTAATGTCTCATCTGAAAGATGATTCACATATTGATAATGTATCATAATGATGTACTGTTAAAGAGAATGTACAAATTTATATGCGTGCTATTTGGTACCCGGATGTGGCGCCGACAGACAAGAAGCCGAAGCAAAGAAGTCGACGCCAAAGAACGGAATGGAAACGAGGCCAAAACGCCAATAACCGAAAGAGTCCGAAGACGAAACGCCTACTAACCAAAAGGATGGGACGCCTAAATACAAACTAACCGAAAGGGCGGGACGCCTAATTCCCAAGGAACCAAAAAGCTGCATCGCCTAAATGGTCAGTGACTGTGGGACGCTCCCGTGGGTGGAGACGGAGGAGAGAGAGAAGGGGGAGAGAAGGGGAGAGAGAGAAGGGAGAGTGGGGGGTGGGGAGAGAAGGGAGAGAGAAAGGGAGAGAGAGAGAGAAGGGAGGGAGAGAGAAGAGAGGAAGAGAGAGGGGGAAGAGAGGAGGGAAGAGTGGAGAGAGAGGAGGAGAGAGAGAGAGGGGAGAGAGAAGGGGGAGAGAGAGGGGGGAGAGAGAAGAGGGAGAGAGAGAAGAGGGGGAGACGGGAGCATGGGGTTCATTTTTCCCACACAAGCCATAGGTAACTGGGCAATCTGAACCCAAGCACCAAGTTGAAAGCGGCCGAAGGTGTTTATTCCTCGGGACAGCCCCCACTCTCCCACGGCCACCCTCCGTGGGCTGCGGGTCGGGTGGAGCGGAGGTTTGGGACAATGTTCATGCCTTCACAGTGATGTGATGAACGTGCGGGGTCTGGACCAATCGCTGACAGGTCCCGCCCCCTGGCAACGTCAAGTCCGTTATTGGACTTTTCTGTTGAGCGGCTGTCGGTCCTTTGGCCTGTAGGCGATGCCGCCTTTCGGGTAGGTGGCGTTTCGACAGAGCGGCCATTCGGTAAGTTTGATTTTAGGCGACGCAGCTTTTCGGTTCCTTGGGTTTTAGGCGTCGAGCCCTTTCGGTTAATTTGCATTTAGGCGTCCCATCCTATCGGTTAGTAGGCGTTTCATCTTCAGACTCCTTCGGCTTATCGTCATTTCGGCCTCGTTTCCATTCCGTTCTTTGGCTTCGACTTCTTTGCTTCGGCCTCTCGTCCGTCGGCACGTCAGCACACGGTGTTATTCAAAACTGCATAGGTCATGATCCATCCACAACACAATAATCATATAAAAATAAGATCCTGGATGCTTTACGCTTTGATAAATATGCTTCAGTGTACAATGATAATAATTTTAATGTCGGTCATCAAATGCAAGAGGTGCCTTACTGAGCAATGAGTGAAAATTAGTCTGTCAATTAGGAAAAGAGAGGAAGAACAAAGCTGAGGTCATTATTGCTGAGGACGATCTTAAGAAACATATGAGAATTGGGGGGGAAATGATAAATATGTGTGAAGAGACCACCAACGCACAGAGTCCGTGCAAGTGGCAGTGACCACGTTGGAGAAAAATAAAAGACATAAAGGTTAGAGACCAGATTTTCCACCATTGACTCCATCCACACTTCATGCTGCCTCGGAAAAACAGCCAACATAATTAAAGACTTGTCCCACCCTGGTCATTCTTTCTTCTCCCTGACCCCATACGGCAGAAGGTACAGAAGCTTGAAAGAGCACCATCAGAATCAGGAACAGCTTGTTCCCCTCCGGACTATCAAGCTTCTGAATGGTCCTTCCAAAAGCAAGTGTATTGTTCGATTCACATCTACCCCATTGAGGCCATTAAACATTGTCTACGAACCTGGACTCTCCTCTGCACTGTATCTTCCCCTTTGCTCTATCTCTTTCGGCTTTGTCGTCCAGATTTTAAAATTTGGTGAAAAAATAAATCTATAAAAATCTCCACTTTTCGCGAAACAGTGAGAGTGGGACTGATGATCGAGGGCACCGATTGGATGAGAGAGACATCGGTCAGCAGGCAATGGGGAGGGGGGTGACCATATTGATTCAGCACGATGATTGGAGGAGGGAGGTGTCGGTCAGAGGCGGAAGTAGTGGTGTGGGACTGAGGATAAAGCATGGTCATTGGAGGAAGGAGACGTCCTGGTGGAGCAAAGATCATAGTGGAGCTTGAATCAGCCCGTTCACGGGGCTTTTCATTGCCCGGTGCGGCATAAAATCGGCCACGGGATCTTCCACCACCCCGCGGTCAAATTGTTGCATCGAGGCGATTGAGGTTCCTGATGTTGAACCCCCCGCCAGGCGTTGAAAGGCCCCGCGAATGGGCCAATTGAAGCCCCACGATTCGGGGCGGACAAGGCTGCTGTTGCTGGAGTTCGGAGTCAGTCACCAACCAGGTCAGCGTCCGATGTTATCATGCACAGGGCCCACGGCTGAAGCCTCCAGAGCCTCGCGCGTGAGTGTGTGTGTGCATGCGCGCGCGGCGCTAAGAAATTGTGTCCCCCCCATGTTTTGATAGCGGTTTCCACCCCTGTCTCAATGTGCGGTATATCTGATCTGTTTGGATAAAGTGCAGCAACACAGTGCACTGTTTCTCGATACATGTGACAATAGAGGAGCAGGAATTAGTGGTGGCAGGAGTTATCTACAGAAAACTGGGTCAAGTTATACAGTGAGCTGGGAAATATGTCAATCAATTAATCAACCAGTTTTATTGATCACATGTGCAGTGAAATGATTTTGCCAGCTAAGGTACAATCAAAAAAGAACACACAATACACAATAAAATTAAACACAAACATCCACCACAGCATTGTTCATTGTGGTGGATGGCACAAAGTACAGTCAGTCCTCCCCCATCGTTCACCCATGGTCGGGGTCATCAAGGCATTTAAAGGTAATTTGTCGGAATAGGAGAACCCAGTAGCATAGACTGGAGTGGTGGGGATTGGAGTATTGATGTGAAATAGATGTGGCCCACAGAACATTGGATAAACTGCAGTGTGTAGAAGGTGTAAGTGTGAAAAATAATGAACAGACTGTTGGAGAAATTGAGCCCTGAGGTCAGATAAGAATTTCCCTAGCAGAGCAACAGCTGATGTTACCAAGCTGAGAAAATAAATGCTTTGATAACAGATTGAGTTTGTGGATAAGTGCTGAGATGAATGATGCCGCCAATAAATGTTGGCAATCCAAAACAAAAGGCCAAACATCTCTCCTCTCAATATTTTCTGGATACCTATCAGTTTATAGCATGGTTTACAGTACAATCCCCTTCCCTGCTGGCATCCTGCAGTCTTAAAGGTGATGGGGATTAGAGTTTAGATGTAAAGTGAATGAGGGTGGGACCCACAAGAGTAAAAAGGTAAATTAAACTGAAAAAAAAAATTGTGTATATTTATTGTGTATATCATTCAGCAGGCCAGGGGTAATTCACCATGTAATATCCCTAGTAACGTTATTAAAGGAAGAATAATATGCTTCATAAATGAATATTTGAAAGTAAAATAACAGAAATGGATGAAGATTTGTACGACACCAACGACACCAGGATGAGGTGTGGCTTATGTACTGTAGCACCCTCTTGTGGTCAGGTCACAACTGTTAACACAGAAGCAAAATATTGTTGACACTGGAAATCTGATCTAAAGATATTCAGCAAATAGACAGTATCTATGGTAAAAGTAAAACAGTTAAACTTTCAAGGCAATAGCCTATCTTTGATGACAGGATGAGGTATTTGTGTAAAAGTGGCCAATAGGATAATTGAACATTCATCTGTTTGCTTACATATCAGAATTAGGAAATGTTGGAGGTGTTACAGATGTTTAGCAAGTACAGAAATTCAGAAATGTGGTTTGGATGAAAGAACATCCCTCCCCTCTCTACATCTTAAAAGTTGTTTTCTCACTTTTCCAATTCTAACGAAGGGTCTAACATGAAATCTTAATTCTGTTTCTCCCTCCACAGATATTGGCTGACTAATGTCTGTTTCTAGCACTTTCTGTTTGTAATTTTAGGTTAAATTAATTTATGATTAATAGTAGGCCCCCGACTGGTCAATAAAAGACTAAAGCATCCAAGAGACGCAAAATGCTGGAGTAACTCAGGGGGGCAGGCAGTGTCTCTGGAGAGAAGGATTGGATGATATTTCGGGTCAAGACTCTAAAACATCTAACCATATATGTTTAAACACTCCATAAATTTCTTGGTCACTCTTTTTTTTAAGATCCATGTCTGTCCAAACTTAGTTAAGCTTCTCACCTCCATACATTGAGTTTGGTTACAATGCAAAAGTTGCCAATTGTCATTGTTGCTGCTTTTGTTTCTCCATACTAACATTATAGCTTTGGGTTTGAATAGGTATGCAAATGAACATTCCCAATCACCTTCAGGAATTGCACTTAAGGATGAGACATTTATGTGGCAGTGGCCAGCAAGATGAATGAGGGTTTGCCTAACAGCAAATTGTTTTTCTGAGCATCAATTAGGGAGAGTTAAAGCATGTTAATCCCACCTTGTATTATCTGAGGTCAGTTGTTATAAAGCCAAATGCAGAATAAGATAGGTTAATCGGCCAAACAACCTGACACTACTCAATTTAAATACATTTTATCATCCAATCTGGGTACTCACAACTCAGTACTGCTGTATTCTCTCAGGTCACATTTTACTGCCAAGTAGTACTGACATGCATTACCCTCACTGGTTTCTGATTGTTCTGTGCATTCCTAACATTCTTACAACAACAGACAATCTAGATTTTCATTTGCTCAGCCTTGATGTAAAAGGCACACATGCACTATTTATTTATTTCCTCAAGAAACGCAAGAATTTTAAAACTTTAAAAAAAGCCTTCCTTTACGTAGCGTTTTCATAAAAGAGTTACAAATATATTAGTAGAATAGTGTTAATTGTGCCATAGATGGAGTACTGTGTACAGGTCTGGCCACCCTGGTCATATGAAGGATGTCATTGTATTGGAAAGGCAACAAAAAAGGTTTATGAGGATGTTAGCGCGTCTGGAGGGTTTGAATTATCGATATAGATGAATAGGCTCGGAGCTTTTTCCTGTAGAATGTTGATTACTGAAAAAGAGTGTTATAAAATCATGAGGGGTGCAGATAGTGCAGCATATTATCAGAATAACAGAGATTAAAACTAGAAGGTTTAAGGTGAGGGGGGAAAGCCAACTTTTTCACACACAGGGTTATAATGTGGAATAAACTAACAAAGGAAGTGGTAGTGACAGGTTTAATTCCCACATTTAAATTACACGATGGTTACATGGATAGAAAAAGATTTAGAGGTTAAAGGTCAGGAGCAGGCATGTGGGAATAGATTAGTTAGGCAATTTGGTCAGCATGAACAAGTTGGGCTGGGGAGCCTGCTTATGTGTTGTATATATTTCTATAGCTCTGAATACAACAACTCTGAGCAGCTTATTTTAATGTGCCACAATTTGCTCACCACAGCAAGATAACTGTTCATTTTACTGTCTGATGTTTCACTGTTGCAGAATGCTGAGTAGCATTTTCATTACTGAAGCTGCCCAGGCCCTTGTCGGTAAGGCCCTTACAAAGGCAAGACCTTACAGACATATGTGTCATCACAAGGTGTGTCTAGAACAAACCCTAACCACATAAAGCGTGAGTCAAAAACTTGGCTATACCATGACTCTGGATTAGCTGGTTTACAAATCTTTCTAAAACATTGAGATCTAGATATTTCATTCGTGATCTGATCACACTGTTACTTTCAACACAATCAGTCCAATGTGGCTGCACAAATGACAAAAAGGGGGCAAGGAAAGAGCATTCACATCGCGGCCCTGTTTCTACTCATCTTTCCACCACCACGCACAAGAAGTGCAAGGCAGACACCATTGTATGCAGATGCCAAGAAGTGCGTTCAGCTCTGACTGAACAACTTCTAATCTTGTGTGTGGACTCGACAAGAAGAAGAATAACAAAACTGCAGCTGAAACTTTCCTTAATTGCAGTTAGTATTGCGTCAGTAGTTCAACCAATTCCTTCTGGTTATGTTTTACACATAACCAGAGTACTTTAATGATTCGGACACCATGTGCTGGAGTAACTCAGCAGGTCAGGCAGATCGCTAGAGAATGTGGATAGGGGACGTTTCGGGTCAGAACTCTTCTTCTCCCCACCCGAAATGTCACCTATCCATATTCTTCAGAGATGCTGTCTGACCTGCTGAGTTACTCCATCACTTTGTGTCTTTTTGTGTACATCAGCATCTGCAGTTCCTTCAGCCCACCGGATCCGTGCCGACAAACAATTGCCGCATTTTAACACTCTCCCACAAACACTAGGGACAAATTTCACATTTACCAAGCCTATTTACCTACATACCTGTACGTCTTTGGGGTGTGTGAGGAAACCGAAGATCTCGGAGAAAACCCACTCAGGTCACGGGGAGAATGTACAAACTCCGTACAGACAGCACCCACATTCGGGATCGAACCTGGGTCTCCGGCGCTGCAAGTGCTGCAAGCAATACCACTGCGCTACCATGCACCACCATGCCATAATGATTTTATATGCAAATTTATTTTGGAATGTTGAACAAAGAGTTGCATGACATCATGTTGTAACATTCCGATTGCTGATCACTCCAAACACAATTATGTTTTCTTAATATTACACAGGATGAACTTTGCTAACAAGAGAATTGCTTGCATGAAATAATTTCTATCCATCCCACCAACCTGACACCTAACCATGAGTTTTGTGCACTTGGATTTTGTCCTCCAATTCCCAACCTCACCTGACTCTTAATCCACCTCTGCCACCCTCCCTTCACTAGACCCAATGCACCAGGCTATAGATCATAGATGCCAGACCTCTAAAATCTCAACCACACCTTTTCCCCATGAACTCTCGATCCCTTCTTTTCATCCTCACCCATCATTTCCCCCCATCTTCTCCAGTCCACAATCTCCAGCCACAGAGGCCTTGAACACTCAACTCAAATCTCCCGCCCATCACCAGAGTAGGATTAGGAAAACCTTGCTCCATCTACCTTTGACTTCCTAGCAGCACCCACCATCTGGATCCAATGACACCTGGATCCAGATTGTTTATGTTTAGAGATACAGCGTGGAAACAGGTCCACCGAGTCTGCGCCGACCAGCAATCCCCGCATATTAACACCGTCCTATACGGACTCGGGACAATTTTTACATTTACCAAGCCAATTTACTTACGTTCCTGTACGTCTTTGGAGTGTGGGAGGAAACCGAAGATCTTGGAGAAATTGATCAAAGCAGGGTCTCTGGCACTGCATTCGCTGTAAGGCAGCAACTCTACCACTGCGCCACCGTGACCGCTCTGCGCCACCGTGACCGCTGAAGATTGAGACATTCAGCACTGCTCGGTATTATGGCGATGGATCCACAACCTACACAGTTATAGGGCCCTTTATGTCTGTGCACTGTTAGGGCAACACTCTTCTCCAAATTAATGAAGTATGTGCAGAATTAAAATGTTGTAAAACTTCAAATTAATGCAACAAAATTAATACTTAAAATTGATTGAAATATTCCAGCACAGCTAAATGTGAAATATTTCAATTACATGAAGCTTATCATAGTCCTTCACAGCTATTTATCTTTATTGAAATGAATGGAGCCCACTGTTTATACACCAGCTATAAATTGAAACAGGATGAGCAGGCTGATTCAATGTTATTGCCACGGGGAAAGCATACAGTAGGAAGTTGACATTCTGTGATTAGACACAAGGAAGTGCAGTTGAAAAAAACATGGCTTGGGAGCTGTCAAGAGTGTTAGATATGCTTTGATTTAAACATGTGTGGAAATCCTGACTTGCCTACATTTATTTAGGGAACAGCAGCAATTCCACATGGGGAATTTCTCAGAAAAAAACAAGATAATGGGTTTGGAAGTGCTTGTGATCAAACCAGAAAAACAAGATATTTCAAGATTTAAATGTAAAACAGATACTTCAAACAATAATAATAACTGTAAATATTTTCATTTTTAACAGGTTTGGTGTATCTTTCTGTCCTGATCAGTTGTTAAGACGATACACCTATAGTTATTGTACATCAACATGTATAAAGACATGCAACTTTTTACCAACTCCAGTCTGCATATTCCCATTTATACTTCTTAAAGTCCTTTGTTTACAAACTCATTCGAGTTTAATCTGGAAGGACTGGGCTCTAATCTCTCTGCTGCGGGAATGTCAAGCATTCGCAAATCAAGCAATTCATTGATAATAGGGAAGCTCTTACAAAAATATTATTTAAATGGAAATATATGACAACTTACACTTGAGTATTACAAGTATTAACGTGAGCGATGACAAAACAAGGAGCAGCAGAGTAATGACACTGCCAATACTTGAGGTTAATTAGTAACGAACAGAAAATGAATGACCATCAGTTTGGCAGCACAGGTCTATAACTATTGGCTTCTTACCATTTAATCGTTATGTCGTATCTATTTCTTATAATGTCATCCAAGATAGGGGAGTGGTTGACTAACATAAGCCAGATAAATGGAATACATGGGGCATTTTCAGTTTGGCAAGTTATAACTAGTAGGATGCCACTAGCATGGGTGGTTGCACCTCAACTACTTACAATCTGCTTTGATGACTCAGATGAAGGGATCAAATGTAGCCAAATGTACTGGTGATACAAAGACAGGTAGGTTAGAACTTGTGATTATGCAAAAGGACACATATTTTAAGTAATGAACAAGCAAGTGGCAGATAGAATAGAATATGAAAAATGAGAGGTTTGAAATCTATACATAACTAAATCTCTGATCTTGTGCTCTTCCAGTTTGCGTGGTTTTTCTATTTGCGCAAAAACAGTACACGACAGCGCTACGATTTTTTGCCACCGTTCGTCGCCATTTTCCTGTGCTGCAGTGCAACAGGTTTTGTTCCAATCAGTGGTATATTTTAAAAGTTATTAAGGTTGAAAGATCTTAAAAACCGTGCATGCACAGATTGGTCTCTTCTCCTGTCAGTCAGTGCCAAGCAGATTGGTCTCCTCTCCTCTCCGAGCGGCGGCTGTGGCGGAGTGGGCAGAGGGAGGGAGAAGAGTCAGGTTGCAGGGTGGCCGAGCAGTTTGCGCGAAGTTTGAGTAACTCACCCGCACACACAATGCAAACTGGCTCAATCATCAAGTCCAGGGATCTAAACCACAGCTAACAATGAATGACCTGTGGAGGAAGGAACTGCAGATGCTGCTTTTTATGGAAGGAGGGAGGGAGTGACGGAGGTTAGGGGAAAGGAGAGGGAGGGAGAGGTGAGGGAGGGATTGGGGGAGGGGAAGAGGAGAGGGGATAGATCCTGGTGAGGTGAGAAGGGAGAGTGGGAGGATTGAGGGAGAGGAGGGGGTGGGGAGGGAGGGAGGGGGGGAAAAAGTGGGGGAGGTGAGGAGGGAGAGTGGGGAAGAGTTGGGAGGTAAGGAGTGGAGAATAGAGTGAGAGTGGGGGAGGTCAGAAGGGATAGTGGGGGGGGATAGGGGAGGGAGGTGAGGAGTGGGGGGATAGAGGGGGATAGGACGGGAGTAGGGGGTGGAAGAGGGGGGGGAAGAGGGGGGGAAGGAGAGGGAGAGTGAAGAGGAGGGGAGGGAATGCTGGGGGATGAGGGGAAATGAGCCATGTCTGCACAATTGGGGGCTATGAATGAGTGGTGGAATATTGCATCGGGGGAATGAGTTACGTTGGGGGAATGGGTGACTGGTGGAATATTGTGTTGGAGGAGCAGACTAGTAAAGAATTAAAAAAACAACCTACTATTTAAATGGAGTATGACTGCAAAACATTGTGGTGCAAAGGGGTCTAGTGACTAATGCAAAATATTAGCAGACAGACACGGCAATTGATCAAGCCGATTCACAATTTGGTGGATAAAAGCTGGAAAGTTTTGATGCAACTTTACAAAACATTGGTGACATTTCACCTGGAGTAAAGAATGCAGTATTGGTCTCCAATCTTAAGAAATGATATACTCGTATTGGAGGGAGTGGAGACAAGGTGATTGATTGATTCCTGGGATAAACATTTTGATATATGAAGTGAAGTTTAACACGTTGGGCAGTAACTCATTGAATTTTTGAGTCTAGAGAATGAGAGATGAAACCTGAAAGATTCTGAAAGCATTTTTCATGGCGGATGCAAAGATGATATTTTCCCCATGACGGGATCTCGAACTAGGAGGGTGGAGGTGTCAGAACAAACACTTAACCATTTAAGATAGAAATGAGGAAGAATTTATTACCACAGAGGGCTGTGAATATCTGGAATTCGCTAACCCCAATGAGTTTAGGAGGTAATGTCATTGAATGTAGTCAAGGTGAGGTCTGACAGACATTGGAAATACAAGGTGGTATGAAGAAAGAGTGGCAAAAGCAGTTAGGTCAGCATGCTCCCATTAAATGACAAAGCAGGCTCAAGTGGCCAATAGGCCTATTTCTGCTCTTATTCCTTATCTTCCAACTAGATGATTTCTGAGGGACTATTTGGGCAACAAAAAGAGCAAGTTAGCCACACACTGTCTCACCCATTGTATCTAATCAGTAAATTAATGTGTACTTTCAATCACTCTTGGAAACTGGGCTGCTTTGCTTGGGTTTTACAATTTTGATTATAGTACCAAAGTTCTAGAAATAAGGTTTTAGACTTGCCCATTTAATCAGGATTTCTTGGGCTTGAGTAGAATGCAGGGTAAGAGAGGGAGCTGAGAAGTTCCAGCGATAAGAGAAATTCCATTCCTTTCAATAAAGAAGAAGTAACAGCAGTGGAAGAACTACAATAAATAAAAGCTGTAAGGGGAGCTGCAGGGCAGCATGGTGGCACAGCGGTAAAGTTGCTGCCTTACAGCACCAGGGGACCCAGGTTCGATCCTGACTACAAGGGTGCCGGCTGTACGGAGTTTGAACATTCTCCCTGTGACCTGCGTAGGTTTTCTCCGAGATCTTCAGTTTCCTCCCATGCTCCAAAGACGTATGCGTTTGTAGGTTAATTGGCTTGTCGTAAATGTAAATTGTCCCTAGTGTGTGTAGGATAGCGTTAATGTGTGGGAATCGCCAGTGGGCGTCGACTTAGTGGGCCGAAGGCCCTGTTTTCATGCTGTATCTCTATACTATACTAAACTAAACTAATAGTAAACAGTCAAAGACCAACATTGAAATAATTAGTATTGTTCTTCAACAGCATTTTCAAAATGAATTGGTATCCTGTAATTGTAGAGATGCTTGGCACAGGAGGGGCCATTAAACCCATTACATAATGTTATTTTTTTTAACAGAGGTGTCCTGTCAACCATGTTCTGTCATTATTCCTCCATGGCCCTGCAATCAATTATTTCTCCATTACCTATCCAATTTCCTTTCTGAACTTGTTTCCACCACTTATATAGGCAATGGATTGCAGATCATGGCTACCCTTTGTTTAAAAAGCTTTTTCTTCACATACTCCTTGCCTAAAATTTGACGGCTGCAGTCCGTCATCTTAACCCATCTGATCATGGCAACAGCTTCCCCCTATTTTCCTGTCGAAGCCAGTAATTCACTTCTACACCCCTGTCATTCTCCGCTTAACCATGTTTGCTCAAAGCAGCTTCTCCACTATCATTCCTTGTGAAAGTTTTTCAGCTTTGAACCACACGAGTAAATTTTTTATTGTATCTTCGCCAAATGTGACACTGCGAATTGGATGCAGTTGTCCAGTTGTGACCCAATCAGTGTTTGCACAGGTTCAATATCCCTGTCTTTGTATTTTTGAATCCCAAGATCCTACCTACTTCATTAACAATGCCATCAGCATGCCTGGCCATGTTCACAGATTTATGTACCCATACCTGCAGGTGCTTTGTTCCTTACGTAATTTAGAACTGTGCATTATGTCTATGTTGTCTCTCTTTTTTCACATGTTTGAACCAGGAATACATCATCACAATGTTGCCTCAATTATCCATAAAGTACATATCAATATTTCTGGAGAAACTTTCATAGTTCTGAATTTTGGGGATAGCAATAGAATTGGGAGAATAATGTGCGGTCATTATGAATTGTTAGAAACAGAATGAGAAGAGCAGAGGGAATAGTGGAGACTGGGAGAGAATTGGTCGGGCTGCTTCACTGTTTCTTGAGCACACATTTTGATTTGATTTGTTTTAATAAACTGGGATCCCCACAGACAATCTGTGCAAGAATAGACATGATATTTAATTTGCATGTTTGACAAGTTAATGGGGAAAATACCATACAGGTTACAATCAATAGCAGTGAACAAGAACTAAATTAAAATGTGTGACTTTTGCAATAGCGTTTGGGATTACAAACTTAATAATAATCTTCTAATATTGCAATATTTTTCATAACTCTCTTAGTTTTGGGAGAACAACAGATGCAGTTCTCTTTTTCAAAAGCTATTAGGAACTGATTCAAATCAAATTATGAAAAGATTTTGTAAGCATTGCAAGAAATATAATTGATTTATCAAAAAAAATCCTTGGCAACTACATATTACCTGATAAACTACGGAACATAAATGACTATTTTTGGTTTAGTAAGTGTCTATAAACCACCAATGATTTCCAGTGAGAGGCAAAGCTGAAACAATTCAATTTATTTAGATAAAATAAATGATTTACATTTCTTTGTAATTTTGCCAGTCGGAGACAACAATGTGGAATTAAATCGTCCTCGTAATGACAATCACAAACTATCGGATTACAATTACAACCCATCTGGTTCAATCATTCCCTCAGGGGAAAAAAACAAATCTGCCACCCGTAAAAGATTGGCCTATTTTGGGAAAGCAAGTACTGCTTTTCCTCTCATGAGAAATTAATGTTCCTCAAAGTTAGAAATAAGACCTCTACTCTCAGATGGGCTTTCTGATCAGAATCCTTCAACATGTATTCTTGCCTCTTGTGGCCCTCAGCCTTTTTTCCTGTCATGGCAATTAACAAAGTGCCTACTTATCTGAGCAAGTGATTCTCCATGAGGCACAGTGGTTGTACCATCAGACAATTGAAATGTGTCATACGTCCTCCAAAATGTTCTGTTCTCTAAATCTCACTGAGCAATTTAATCACCAACAAATCTGCATATTATTGAAATGCCCCTTCAACAGTGCAGACTTGTAACAGTGGAGAACTATTCCAACAGCTAAATGGGAAAAATATTCATTTCTGGGCAGTATATTCAATTAGCACATGTAATAGTGACATTTGGCATGAACAAATATTAATATCACTAACTACCTGTTGCACATACATCTGTATGCATCCTGAGCAGTAAAATATAATGTAACAACAGGAAGCAGATAATTTCTTGATTCACCACTCCATGTTCTTATCATGTGGCCCGACTTGCATGAGCAAAGAGTCCAATAGTTCTTTCAAGCTTATATCCTTGGCACCCATGAGAAACTTACTGATTATGTAGAGGTTAATACTTTGAGTGTATAATGTATTTCATGCACTACCCAGTAAATAAGGAATTTATTCACACCTGTAAAACAAAGTTATGTGTTCTACCCTAAGTACAACTGTTCAAAACTGAAATTTCTCATTGCGACATTAAAAATATAGAAAATTCTTTAAATCTGCTTCCATTCCATCAGACATACAGTAGATGAACTAGTTTTCAATTGAACGCCTGGCAAAATGTACCAGACATTGAGTTTAATTTTTCCCCCCCATGGTATGAAGGCTGACCTTAAAGGTAAACATTGATTCTTAGAACAGCTGTCATTCATACTGTTAATAGAGTAATATCCCGTGCTCTGGTATATGCATTTTGTCTCAAATCTTTTCCTATTATCTTGATTAGTTATTGTCAATATGCTCAAATTGGAGAAAACAATTGCCTGATGGGCCTGTCCCACTTAGGCGATTTTTCCACGGACTTCCGGCGACTGTCAAGTTGCCGGCAGTCGCCTGAAAAACTGGGAACTGGAACAGCGACTGTCAGAGTGAAACACACACACACACATCGCATCCTTCACCAGCCCATGTGAATTTTTTAGACAGAGCTCCCCCTGCTTCCCCCATCTAAAACATTCACATGGTGCAAAGCCAAGGTGATACAGACACACACCGCGATGAACAGGAAGGTTGGCGCTGTAAAAAGATGGCAAAAGCCATCTGTGTATGGTAAGTCCTTTAAAAGAGGGGGGAGAGGGGAGGGGCGGAGAGGGGGGAGAAGGGAGGAGAAAGAGTGGAGACAACTTTTAAGAAGCCAGAGATACACGACTGTGAAGCTCGGCGGACATTTAACATTATTGGTTATCCTTGCTTCTGAAAACCACTGCTTACCTTTTTTTCCCAATGAGCCAATGAAATTCACCGGTCACCACCGACACCAACCTACAAGAACCTATGAGAACCTTCGACCTGGCAACCCAATAGGACCTCCTTGCGACCCACTTACGGCTCGAGAATTCTCGCTACTCTCCATGGCGGCTTCATTCTAATCGCCGCTAATTTTTCAACATGTTGAAAAATTCACAGCAACCATTGAAACCATTCCCAAAATGCGGGAACTCCTCACGACCATGAAGGCAACTCCCTGGCAACCACCCAAGAACATGTGGCAGCCATGTGGCAACTGCATAGTCTCCTGCAGTCGCCTAAAAAGTCGCCTAAGTGGGACAGGCCCATAAAAAATCCCTAATTCTCAACTCTTACTCAGTACTAAGTGCCAGGAATTAATTTTGAGATGAAGAAAGTAGTATTTATAACTGCAAAAATGAAGGACAGCAGCAACACACATGTATATACACATCACCAAATGTGATTGCATCTACAATTTGCTGAACAACAAAAGTGTCAGCTGTTTAAGTTCACACATTAGAAAATGAGGATAAGCTTCATCTCCTGCAACAGAAAATGGATAAGAAACGTCTGTTACTGAGGAAGTTTCAAAGTCGACTACTGAGGTAAACTTTATCCAGAAATAAATAGGTGGTTAATTTGTATGGAATTTTCCATCAATGTAACAAGATAAATTGATGCCGCCCTGACATTAATGGTAAGAATGGAACTACAAATGATTATGAAGTCATAGCAGGAAAGTGATGTGACGAAGTTGCTTATTGATCAGAATTGGAAACTAAGTTGGGATTTGGTTCATCGGAAATGTAACCTTGTTTTACCAGGTTTGTTAAATGTGAGAGACACGCCCAGTGAACTACCCCTCAAACTTGGTGGTCACCTACTGGTAAACTGGGACAGCGTGAAGCCCTTAAGGGACAAAGAACACAGAGATGGAGGAACTCAGAAAGTTGAGCAATATTCTATAGCTGCAGATGCTGCTTCAATGTTTCAAGGTTTCAAGGTCAGTTTATTGTCACGTGTACCTTCTTCTTCTTGCGTTTGAGGCAGCAGAAGTTATGTAACGCCTTCCAGACGCTGTAGCCAGTTCAATGTGCTGTTGTCGAGGGCCATGAGGTCTACACCTCCACCAGGGGTACCAATTAAATTACAATTAAGTTACAGTGATATTCAAATTACCACACAGCCATTCTAAAAAAAGCAAAAAGACACACAACTACATAAAATTTAACATAAACATCCACTAAAGCAGATTTCCCTCGTTCCCCACTGTGATGGAAGGCAATAAACTCCAATCTTCTTCCCCTTTATTCTCCCGCGGTCGGTACAGAAAAATATTGCATCTCCGTCGAGATAAGAGATTAAGAAGAGTTTCCCTCCAACCCACTGCCACGTAAAACAAGCTAAAGAACTCTAAAAACATACATTTAACACATACAAACAAACAACAAAAGCAGGAAGGGACAGACAGACTGTTGGCGAGGCAGCCATTGCAGGCACCACCCGGTGGATAGCTTGACCTGCTGAGTTCCTCTAGCAGTTTGATTTTTACTCCAGATCCTAGCATCTGCAGTCTCTAATGTTTCCATTCTTAAGGGACAATTTTGGCTGCAAAGCATGATGCAGACCCAAACTGAGCCAAGAATAAACCGGCGAATATGTTTTCAAGGTTTAATTCATTTCATATGATATATTCTTGACTGTTGTAGATTGTTCTGCCTTGCGGCAATAATTCATCACCTAATATGAGAAGCTGTTATCTCGCTCACACAGCAGAGGGAGCCCTTGTTCTAACCAACAGCAGTTGATCAGGGGTTAAGCACATTTTATTTTGTGATCAGTTATTCCTCTAAGAAATACTGATTTAAAACACCACAAAAATACTCTATTTTAGATATAAAATGCATAAGTAGTTCATAAATTTACTGAAAAGGACGCCAAAAATAAATTCCTTACACACTGTCAGCAAACGAGATTATAAGTTCGTTAGAAGCAATGCACCTTAGAAATATTTACACTGACTTTTTATAGACTTGTCAAAATAGTATATTTTATAGATCATCTGAGTACTCCTACTTTCATGACCCCACAAGTAAAGATTATTTTTACACTTTCCTATCTTCTGATTTCATCCCAGGCCTATTCCTGCTCCGGTGCACCTGGTGTCATAGCTATTAAGCCACCCGGTTGAGTTCACTATTTAAAATTGCAGTCTGGATTCAGTAACGGAATTTAGCACAGCTAAAGAATCTTCAGCCAAATGCCCTTGCCATCTGTTCAAAATAGCTGGTTAAAATTAGAAGACAGCATGAACAAGATGGGATGTAATAAAGGAAAAGTTGCCGGCTTGCCTGTTTTCCACTCTTTGTATGGTGTTAAAAACATCCCCCGGTGTTTAACTGAATGTTGTCAGGATTGATGTTGTGATGATTTGTATGCTAGATGGTTACAGATGTTTTAAAATAATCTTAGCTGCCCATCAGCCAGATCAAAGTATGCCACAAATGGCCGATGTCTCACATTGAGTTATGTAGCACAGAAACAGGACCTCCAACCCAGGAAGTCTAACACAACCAGCAAGCATCCGTCAACACAAAGCCCATTTTATTTTTTGTCCCCACATTCCCAGATCCCACTGCTGATCCACACGCCAGCGACAATTTAAGTAGCAAATTAAACTACTAGCCTGCCGACTTTGGGCTGTGGGAGAAAACTGAAAATAACCCAAGCATCACAGGGAGAATATACAAACACCACACAGACAGTTCCAGATGTCACGGTTGAACCTGTGTCACTGAAGCTGCATGGCAGCAACTCTACTGCCCGAGGCAATGCCATAAGAGCCATAGAGAAATACAGCACAGAAACAGGCCCTTTGTCTTACGCTGACCATCAACCACCTAGTTACACGAATCCTACGTTAATCCCTCAGAGTTTTAAGATTTCCCATGTTCTCACCAACTCCTTGAAAATGTTACCAGTCACCTACATACGAGGGATAATTTACAGTGGCAAATTAACTTACCAATTTTTTGCATGTCTTTGGATTGTAGTGGAAATCCATGCTGCCACAGGGAGAAGGTGCAAATAGAGGCAGGACCTGGGAGCAGGATTGGACCCAGGTCTCTAGCGCCGGGAGGCAATGTGTCTTCTAGCTGCACCACTGTGCTGCTTCAGTATTTTATGTCTGTCCTGCCACAGAAAAGGACCTGCCTTTCCCAAGCAGCACCTGCTGGCAGTTCCAGAGCCAGGTTATGAAAGGTAAAGACTGGTGTTGTGCATGGTCTTCCAGCACTTTGTGGAATACTCTGCTTTGACACATTTCCAAGCTTAATTGCTGTCAAAACTGTCAAAGAACTGGGAAGGTTCTGACATTCACAAACATACACAGAGTATTAGAAATTCATAATGTTATATAATAGTTACTACTATCATGGAGCATGTTATATAATAGTTACTACTATCATGGATCATGGAGCAAATCAACTACTACCTCGGCAAAAACCTGGACCCACTGCAGTTCACTTACCGCCACAACAGATCAATGGTGGATGCGATCTCGCTGGCCCTCCACTCCGCTCTGGACCACTTGGACAACAAAAACTCATATGTCAGGCTGTTATTCATCGATTACAGCTCGGCATTTAACACAATCATCCCCTCCAAGCTGGTTACCAAACTCGCAGAACTGGGTCTCTGCGCATCCCTCTGCAATTGGATCCTCGACTTCCTCATTCACAGACCACAGTCTGTTCGTATTGGTGGAAATGTGTCAGCCTCGATAACAATCAGCACGGGAGCAGCTCAAGGCTGTGTGCTCAGCCCCCTGCTGTACTCACTCTATACTGATGACTGCGTAGCCAGTCATCAAGTTCGCTGACGACACCACTGTTGTGGGACGTATCACTGATGGGGTTGAGTCAGAGTACAGAAGAGAGATCGAGCAACTGTCCATATGGTGCCAGTGCAATAACCTGGCCCTCAACACCAGCAAAACCAAGGAACTGATTGTAGACTTTGGAAGGAGTAGGAGGGGGACCCACAGCCCCATTTATATCAAATGGTTGAAAGGGTCAAGAGCTTCAAATTCCTGGGCGTGCACATCTCTGAAGATCTTTCTTGGTCCGAGAACACTAATGCAATTATCAAGAAAGCTCATCAGCGCCTCTACCTCCTGAGAAGATTACGGAGAGTCGGAGGACTCTCTCTAACTTCTCCAGTTGCACAGTAGAGAGCATGCTGACCGGTTGCATCATGGCTTGGTTCGGCAATTTGAGCGCCCTGGAGAGGAAAAGACTACAAGAAGTAGTAAACACAGCCTAGTCCATCATCGGCTCTGACCTTCCTTCCATCGAGGGGATTTATCGCAGTCGCTGCCTCAAAAAGGCTGGCAGCATCATCAAAGACCCACACCATCCTGGCCACACACTCATCTCCCTGCTACCTTCATTTAGAAGGTACAGGAGCCTGAGACTGCAACAACTAGGTTCAGGAATAGCTACTTCCCCACAGCCATCAGGATATTAAACCCGGCTCGGACAAAACTCTGATTATTAATAACCCATTATCTGTTATTTGCACTTTATCAGTTTATTTATTCATGTGTGTATATATTTATACTAGACTAAATGGGACCCGTTGGGTCCCAGCATCACACGGAAGGGCTGGTCACCAACGCAATATTCCACCTCGCCACCAATTCCAATACTGCTCGCCAGTGGGGGGGGGGGGGGGGGGGGGGGGGGGGGGGGGGCTGTCTGTTGCGCTAGTATGGGTGTTGCGGGCTGACGGTACTGGTTTCCAGAGGGCTAGTATAGACATTGTGGGCCGTATGGAGGCTTGGGCAGGCATCCAACTGTTGCAATGATTTTAAAAGCCAAGCCAAGGCAAATAATTGGGCTGCAGCCACCCGACAACCAAAATTCATTTTGTGAACACAAGCTTGTTAAAAAAGGCTGCAGCCACTTTACAGCCGCATTGAGGGGACTCACCGTGGAGTAGACGTGCGTTCAGTGTTATTTGCTGCTCAGAGAGCCATGAACATCTCGCTTCCTGGTCTGGCAGAGACTGAGTGAGGCATGACACCTCCTGGTTTTATAGTCCCTCCCCCTGCTGCCAGCGGGGGCAGCAGAGAGAATGGGAAATTTTGTAAAAACATTAATATCTCTCTGATTTTTCATCGACGGAAAAAGTCCTCCACACTCATACGGCGGAGGGGGGCTCCGAGCGAGGTGGTCAAAAATGACGGCCGTAGGTGGCGGCGTTCTCTCGGAAATCGCAGCACAATTGGCCAAAAGCGGTCAAGATCAGAGATTTAGTAATATAGATAGATTTTGGTATATGGACACACTTATCTGTGTTTGTAGTAAATGCCTACTATGTTCTGTGTGCTGAAGCAAAGCAAGAATTTCATTGTCCTATACAGGGACACATGACAATAAACTCACTTGAACTACACAAAATGAACTTTGTAAAAGTAAAATAGACAAAATAGGAGAAAACATTAAGACATTAAATTCACTTAATTATATTTGAATAGATTTAAGTTAAATCAGCTAATTTAAAAAAAATGTAATAGACATGGCACAGGTTCCCAGACTTCACTGCGAAGAAACTTTGGGCAGCTGACATTCACCCACCAGACTCCATGAAGAGAGCAGCATCAGGGTAAAGTCAGAAGGGCAACACTGTGAGGATCTTTCAGGAAGTTAATTTGTGTAAGTGGTATTCAGATGTAATCCAAATTGTCAACCCAGCTCTTTCTGCTAAATGGCTGCACAGCGAATGAAACACTGGAAATCCCAGTTTCCAAAAGAAGCTTGTCAGAAACAACTTTCAAGTTCTGCGCCAAGGTCCAATGTCGACCACTATTATGTGAAATGTAGGTAAATAATGATTCATTTCTAATTAAGCACCAGGCCAAATGATATGCAAGGAGATCTTCAGAGAATGTTATTGAAACAAATAAAAGATTACATGCTAATGTATTAAATTATAATAAATGATCAATTCTTCACCTTTCCATTTATTTCCATTTTTACTTCCTTTGGTATACACAAAATTCTGAACTCTTAATATCACTTGTACTTGGAACTGACAATTCCAGTTATTAGGATGACAGTACTGCAATGCCCAGCTCGTGCAGTTCCTTGTCCTCTCATCCTCACCATCATTAAAGAGACAATTGAACTCCAGCATATTTAGACTAATTCTACATTATTCATTCCTGACTCAATACCTTCCTCGGAAAAAACAGTTTTATTTACGACAATCCAGGAATAATTAGCACATTGTTGAGAAATATCCAAATTATGCAAGAATTTCTGCATGTGGATTTTCATTACTTGAAAAATTCTGAAAAATTAAGTTTCTTTGAACATTTCTAAGTCAAGAGTTTGCCTCCATAGTTTTTTGATAGAAAGTGAAAGAAAATAATGCATGATGTAGATGAGTCCATTTGGTTGCTTAACTTAACGTTCTCCTTGAATTCATCTGTACCTCAAAAAAATAATCAGAGTTTAGGTTACCAAACAGCAGCATTTAAGGGCGCCGACTCTATTACCATTTACTGCAAAGCCCAGAGAATGGTGAATGACATCCTCAACTGTGTGAACTTTCATCTCCAGTCTCCATCTCGAACAAGGATTCCCATTCCATTAACTTGCACCTTGAATGTAATCATAGCAATAGAAAAGCTGCTGTCAATATCTCATGTAACCAAAAGCTCAGATGACATCCCAGGAAACAAAATGATGCTCTTCTGCACAGCATCTTCAGGCAGCCTTGAAAAATTATTGGTGGTCAGATCATTGGATCATTGGAGAAGAGTTTCAACCCGAAACGTTGCCTATTTCCTTCGCTCCATAGATGCTGCTTTTGTTTCTCCAGCATCTTTGTCTACCTTCACTTTTCCAGCATCTGCAGTTCCTTCTTAAACATCATTGGAGCAAATTATTGGGTTATTATTGAGTTATTGAACACACTCTATTCCCTGAACATCTAAGGGAAATTTTGTAGTAGGAAGTTGTGTCTGCACACCCTGGCAAAAGTGTCCAAGAGCACTGTGCATTGCAGCTTCTTTCAGATGTAAAAGATCCATCTATCACTAATGGCAAAAGCAGACAAGAATCCAAGTGTACAGAACCTTCTTTTTAGACAAACAAACTCAGGAGATTATATCTTACTGCTCCCATTAACTCTTGTAATGCAAAATGCAACAGATATGTTCCCAATTAATCCCAGTGAATCAAAATCTCACATTTGACCTCTGACTTACATCAAGTATCCAGTGTAGCATTGAGCTGAATAATCAGTCAAGGTATATTTCAGTTATCCAATTTTTTTTTTGTCTTCTTTGTGTACATGGCATAAATGCTGAGCGTTTCTCTGTCCATTGAATTCTCTTTGTAACGTGTGCCGTGGTGCATCTTTACTTTCTTTGTTATAATGTTTTGTGATGGAAAAATAAGCGTTGGTTAGCTACTGATTATCAATGTAAGTCACTGGAGCTGGATGTGGTCCATGATCTATTTATTTAAGATGAATGCATGTGCATGCAAGTGCTGGTGTCATAAGTGATTCTGCACACAATTGATCACAACATAACTATTTGAGTAGCACAGCTAATTGGTATGGACGTGGTGGTTACAAATGTGAGGTTGTTTTGCCTCCATGCTATTTTTCTGTAGGTGGGCCTTCTGGCTGCTAAACCAATGACCTGTGTGTGACCATACCACTGAGGAGTTATGTAGCCATTCGAGCTATTTAACTCTATAACTGACACCATGGTTTATTAGTGACTCTTTCGTTTCTTGAACTTCAAATAGGTTATCCAGTCTGTATTGGTGTGAAAGAGCACTATCGCTACTATTGTGGTATTCATTAATGCAACTGTTATAGTGGATGAGGCTCCATTGCTGTATACCATTGACAGAAATGCTACTAGTAGTAATCTATATTGCAGCTTGCACCCATAAAGTATAAAAACAGATATAATTTCCTGCTCACCTATATACTCTCAAATACCTACATAATATGCCTGTCTAAAGGGCCTGTCCGACGAGCATACGACTCCATGCGGCAAGCGCGACCTAAAGGGCTTGGCCCACGAGCATGCGGCAAAGCGCGACCAAACCAGAAGCAGGGGCCGCGAGGAGGTCGAGTGAGTGACATGAAGTTCGAGCGAAGCCCGCGGGAAATTCGCGCGTGACGTACGGCATCGAGGCGGTGTGTACGGCGTCGATGCGGCTGTGGACCAGCAGGCCATTGCCGCGCGGAATTTTTGAACGGTCAGTTTTTCAGAGCCCCGCGCGATGTCGGGACCAGCTCCGCACAACTCCATATGGCTCCGGCGATCAAAGTGGGACTGGCCCCGCGAGGCCGTACGGCTCAAGCGACCACGTTAGGTCGCGCTTGCCGTATGGAGTCGCATGTTCATGAGACAGGCCCTTTAGGTCGCGCTTGCTGCATGCAGGTCGCATGCTCATGGGACAGGCCCTTAACTCCTCGAACATCACTTGGATTGGTCCCTGTGAGATCTCCATGTCCTTAGCATATGAAAGACCTTTGGTGCTAACCTATTGGCCAGCAAGTTTCTGATCTTGCAGCGTCATTTCCATTTGGTACTCTGAAAGTTCCTCTTCCAAATGAATATTTGAACCCTTGTGATGGATGCACCTGGCCTGATTGACACTGAAATTATCTTGAGAAGCACAGGCTAATGTGCGAGCAAATAGATAATCATCTTGACTAGATCCTCTGATCAAGCAAAGCCAATGTATATTTAAGAATTTACTCCATTCCATCTTAATGTAATACTGGGATTATATTCACAAGCAAATATAAATGGTATTAAATGTATGATCTCACTCATGCCTGCAGATTATATCTGTCTGTAAGTGGAACCTTGCAACTGCCTTTCAAACCCGAGCCACTACAGTACACAACTTGTGATAAATCATAAAGACATTGCCTAATCATGTGCATGTGAAGGAAAATGGAAAATTCATTATTATTAAGTAGACTTTATTTCTGTGCAGCTTAAATCTATTTACCAGAGTAGTTCCATTACACATGGGACGTATGCCAGAGAGCAAATTCATTAGATTCAATACATACGTTGATTGATATACTGTTCTAATTCCAAATATCATGGTAGGTTTAACATAATATAACTTTAATATTAAATGTTAGGATGACTTTTGCCAGAAGTGAGCTAATTATGGTGAATTCAAACTGACGTGTATTGTGCTGCCAAAATGGCTCTGCAGATATTATTGGATGAAATATGAATTGAGATCAGTATAAAGGCATAGCCATCACTTGCTGAGGGCTATTTCTGTTTTCATCTCATCTTAAAATATGAAAGTATGTTTTTGTTTTAACTGCCTGGATGGCTATCTGGCCAACTTGCTCACCGGCCTATCTGCATTAAATTCAGTCCAACATTGACTTTAAATTAACCCCCTGCTGTTGAACTTGGAAGATTTCACTGTGCTGTTAGTATAGTCACATATTGCCAACATGCAAATACAATTGTTACTCAGTTTGCGACAGAGCCAAATCATGGGTAATAACCATTTATTAAAAGTAAATGGAAACTTTTCAATCCATTCAAATCTCCCAGCTCCATTAGTTCCTCCTCCCAAAAAAAGTGTCACATTTGTCAAATTTCTAAAGACTCTGGTAATGTTCCAGCTTCTGTCAGGGACCAGCAAAGTCTGTTTCAATTGATTAATTTCAACACCCAGACCAGCCATGAATGAGTTCTTTTTTCTCCTGTCATTTTTGAGATTATCCATTTTTTCTTGCGATGCCAAAACATCTATTACAGTGTGCTCAGCTTCGAGAATCATTTCTGTTTGAGAGCTTATTATTTTACACAGCAGTATATCTTCTCATAGCTGAACTATTATTTTTACTAATTTTTGGTGAGGCTTTCAGGTTTGCAGTAAGCAATAGGGTTCATCAATCCTTGCTGACGCTAATAGTAGATGAAATATCTTCCTTATCACAGTGACATTTGGCCAACAGGAACAAAAGGTCAAATTGAAATTATGGGAAGTGGTGACTTTGGGAACTATAAAAACAAACGCTGGAGTGACTACTATATGCCTTACAATCTGGTATTATTTATTATAACAAAAGCCATTACTGCCATACCAGTTGAGGAAGGAAACTATATTCCCTTCTTGCAACTGTTCTTGTTTCCTTGTCAATGTTATTCTTATTGATCACCACTGCAACTGCAACTGAGCATGTGATTGTAATAGCAAATGATTCCAATCACATTTCATTCGCAAACTCATTTTTATCAAATTAAACAAACAAAAATGGTTTCATGTTCATACAGAGAAGAAAAGAAAAGACGATACAGGGTAAAGTAGTCACTTTTATGGATATTTTGTGATATTCCTTGAAAACACTATAATATCACATGAAGTAGCAGTCAGTGTACAATGTTCAGCAATTAATAATGATAATAAATACATTTATGCTTTCCATTGAAAATCATCAAAATGATGTTGGGAATCTGAAATAAACAAAAATAAAATGCTGGAAAAACTCAGCAGGTTATATAGCATTAGTGGAAATTATTTCTGGCCTTTATTAATCATTGCAGAAACTTTGTAGTGGCAAAGCCACATGTCAGTTGTTAAGATATTTGAGATTTCTGATATAAAACACCACCTTCTGCATTAATTAATTGATTACACGTAGATATGTGTGATTTAGTTTAGTTTAGTTTAGAAACACAGTGCGGAACCAGGGCCTTCGGCTCACCGAGTCAACGCCAACAATCGATCCCTGCACATTAACAAAATCCTACACACAAACTAGGGACAATTTACACATACACCAAGCCAATTAACCTGCAAAGCTGAACATCTTTGGAGTATGGGAGGAAACCGAAGATCTTAGAAAAAAAACCCACGCAATCATGGGGAGAATGTACAAACTCCATACAGACAGCACCCGTATTCGGGATTGAACCCGGGTCTCCGGCGCTGCAAGCGCTGTAAGGCAGCAACTCTACCGCTGCTCCACTGTGCCGCACAGTTACAGAATGACCCCGCAGTCTTCAGACCCATTGATAACCACACAAAAAGTTCTGCATAGATTTAACTTTATTGGTGCAATGCAGTACACCCATGTACTGCTGATTGTGCAGTTTCACATACTGTATCAGCACACAATCACAAGGTGCGATTTCTAGAGCTTCTGAGCGAGAGAATCCAACCGGCATTGACTGAAGTGATCTTGCGTCTCTTTAAAAAGAAGGTCCCATAATCTCCAAAATAAAAACGGAAAGTGCTGGAGAACTCAGCCAGTCAAAAGATTTCGAGGAATGAGAACACTGGACAAATTGGGTCAGGAACGCTTCCTCAGATGTGGAAGAAGTGTGTAAAGTTTACAGTTTTCATAAGAGCTGGAGGTAGGAGTGAGGTGTAAGAAAAAAACTACCTGGAAATACAGTGAAACAAATCAGGTGAGACAAATCAGTCACCTCCAATCTCTCTGGAAGTCACTGAGCCAGATAATTTGATTGGATGTCTGCCTATCACTCACCAATAGTTTGCGTCCACTCGCCATTTGCCAATAAACCTTCTTGGTGCCAAATGGGGTTGGTAGGCTGAGCCTCTGGAAGGATCAGATGCACTTGCCAATCTCCAGGGTGTGGGGAAAACCACTTGTCCTGTTTCCTTGGCACCGATAACGAGCAAAGCTCAGCCCTGCCAGGGGATTGACAACAAACTAACGACAAAAACTCTCAGAAAACTCAGAAAACTCAGCAAACTCTCAGTACGTACTTTTTGAGAGTGGGGTGGGGTCTCTCATCTTCTCTCACCCTAAACAAGGGCACAGCTGTGAAATGATGTCAAGGTTTTGCATGCCAATCACTGAAGAGGGAGGATACACGGACTGATAACCTGGCATTCTCAGGACTTTGCTGGTGCTGGATGGGAAGATTTTCCAGGCTGTTCGATGTTAGTCCTATTAATATCCCAACACAATTTTAATTTACCATTTTAACGATTTTACACAGGAATATAATTAATTTCCCAGAGAACCGTGTGAATTTAAAGGCTGGCTAGACACTGGACCCTAGTGTGTTCAAAGGGCTGGAAATAGAACCCTGGTGAATTTAAGAGCAGCACAGAAAACAGAGCCCCACTGAATCCATACCGCTTGGTGACTTTAAAGGGAGCACAGGAACCGTAGCCCCAATGAGAGCAGGAAACAGAGTCCTGGTGAGGTTAAAAGATCGCGGGAAATAATGCCTGTAGGTTTAAAGTGAGCATGGGAAATGGGGCCCCAGTGAGTTTGAAAAGGAAAGGAAAATGCATCCGGTGAGCAAATGCTAATCCATCAAGCGTTCTGAACAACGATAGTGAGTTAGTGCATTTTTACTGCATTTAGAAACTGATCATGCAAGATCATGTTTCGTCCACTTTTAAATGCAGAAATACCCCTGATCCCCACTCTGCATTGTGCCTCTTTCCTGTAATCATCCCTACCCCTTCCAGTTATCTCCATCCCAGAACACCCTATCCCTCACACCTCTCAGGTGCCACAGTCCCAGATGGAATCATAAAGCCCAGTCCTGCCCAGGATCTCACTCCATCCGGAGTCTCTCGCCATTCAGGGATCCAGGTGGGCGGAGAATCCTCAGCAGCTACTGGGTCACTGAAAGAACAGGCAGTCCACCAATGTACAGCCCAGGAGATTATGCTCTCAATGGAGTGGCAAGGCCCTGACACGTTAGAAAAGTGAAAGGCTTGGTTGTTCAATGATTCACCAAGAACTCTGCGGATGGCACCACCATCTGACCCAAGGTGGACATGCGCCTGCCCGCAAGTCGAACAATCAGTCGAACAAGTCGAGGTCCAGTCTTTGTTTTATAAAGTACTAGACCAAGTGCAGACCCGTTGGGTCTGTTCCCCCAACGTGCGGTTGTGGGGGGGGGGGGGGGATGCGGCAGGGGGGAGGAAAGGGGGGGGAGGAGAGGGGGGGGGGGAGGGGGGAAGGGGGGATGGGGAGGGGAGGGGTGGGGGGGAGGGGGGGGGGGGAGGGAGGGAGGGTAGGAGGGGGGGGGGGGGGAGAGAGACCTAAAAAACATTTTAGAACCAAAACAAAACACATTCTGCAAGCATTGTAGAACCAAAAGAGACACTTTTTTCAAACAATTTAGAACCAATAATCACTTTTTGCAAACATTTTTGAACCAATAGACACATTCTGCAAGCGTTTTAGAACCACTAAGGACACTTACATTTGAGTAGACATGTGTTCAGTGTTATTCACAGCTCAGAGAAACGTGACCCTCTGCCTTCCTCCAGCTTGCAGACACTGATTGAGGCACACCACTCCTGGTTTTATAGTCCCTCCCCCCTGCCGCCAGCAGGGGCTGCAGAGAGAATGGGGACTTTTGTAAAATCATTAATATCTCTGTCATTTTTCATCGACGGGAAAAATCCTTGGCACACATACGGCGGAGGGGGGTTCTGAGCGAGGTGGCCATAAATGACGGCCGTAGGTGGCGGCGTTCTCGCGGAAATCGCAGTACAGATGGCCAATACCGGTCAAGAACAGACTTTTAGTAATATAGGTTTCTGATGTTTATGACAAACACCAGATTCTCAAGCACCACACCAAGCAATATCATGTTCAGGGTGGAGAATACTCTCCAGTCCAACGTAAAAATAGTGGTGAAAGAAAGTGGTCAATAAAATTAGAACCAACAGAAGGCTGCACCTTGAGAGAGGTTCAATATCCCTCTGCCTGCAGTTAAAGTCGATGAAAACCAACAACAAATCCTTTTGACCAAAACTCACACACACACACACATTTCCATCGTTCATTCAGCAGCAGCCTCAATACATCACGAATCCGACTGAACAATCATAAGGCATATCTTCAAACACATTCCGTTTCTTGGCAGTAGAATACACATCAAACAGCTTTCACATACTGTACCGCCAGCCCTCTACACACGGCAGGTAGATCATGTAGGCGCATTGCTTTCTGCTCAATCATGCCGCACAAATCTGGCCTGCAGAAGAAGTGACACACAACCAGCTTCAACAACAGCATAGTGATGGCTGAATAACTGTGTGTGCAGCCTGACTGCCCTGGAATAAAGGCAGCAGCTGCCACACAGACTGTGGCCAACCACAATGCACTGAAGATTTCTGTCAGATTTATTACAGAAGCTTTTTTCCCACATCTTTCTTCACTCCTCTTCAACCATTTTTCTCTAGTAGAAGGTGCAGATGGTTTGACTACCCATCTATCACTTACTCCATTCTCTTCCCAATCACTACCCAGTTTTCTCAGTGAACTCCAGAGCGGACGATAGTAACTTTACGGCAGGATATGTGGTTAGTGATTAGATACAGTTGGCCTGTGGTTGGGACTCCGTGGCGGGGAGAGAGGAATGATAGCTTACATGACAACCACTTGGAGGGTGAGGTTGTGAGTGCTGCTCCAGCTCCTAACATGCGTGGAATTTTTCTTGACCGAACTAGTGTTTTCCTGCTTGGAAATAGCAGCTCATCCATGCCAACACATGTGGATTGAGACATAATGGAGCATTGATGGATGAAGTCTTGGCATAGGCATGCAGCGTACTCAGAAGCCAATGTCTGAATACACCAGTGGGAGCTCTGGCTTTCAGTCTCGGACTGTTGAGGCCCCACTATGGAGCAATGGGAACAATTCCATGGATTGTGAATAAGCAATCGTCTGTCATGGAAGCAGCATTTGTCAGGTTCACTCCAACAGTACCCTCATTGTTGGCCTTCAGTCAGTTGCTCCAGACTGTAGCTGATCATTTGGAGAAAGTGCAGTGAGAAGCCGAGTCACCTCAGCTCAGAATTACTCAAGTCATCTGTCACAACCTGCAGCCTCCTTCATGCAAGGAAACAATTCTGCATCAGTTTGCTAATCCCTACTTTTGCACCTAAGTATTGCGATGGTCAAAGACACATGAACGAGTGGCACCAGGGGTTTACTAAAGCATGATTGACACGTTGAAGAATTTGGTTCTCGCTTTCACAAATTGTGGCAAAATGGCATTGAAATGATCGGTGGCATTGGAAATGTATTGGTATGGAGATTTGAGTTTCTCTCTACTAGTGTACATACATAGAATGAGCACGTGGCTGGTATGCCAGTGTGCAATGATTGTCTCTGATTGCTCGTGGGGAGGTGCTGAGAAATACTCATTGACCATGCTTGTGGTGAGCTGAATTAAAGTTGTAATGTAGTGATCATGAGTAGTGACAATGTCTTTACAACTCAAAACGATATTAGTGCTATGATGGAACATTTGGTAAATAATTGTCATTTGTAAATGGTGTACATTGTTGCCTCTGTGCATTGGTAGTGGCTATCAGTTCAAAATAAAGATAAGAACTAAGCAGGGCGATTGACCTGAATGAAGTCAAGCTTCTTAAATATCTTTGGAGCTTCTACCAAGGTAAGCAGAGAATATTTTCCAGTGTGGTTGGAGCTGCACGTGGAACATATTTTTCACCATGTCTAACTTCTGTCTTGTAAATAACATTAAAAAAAATTTGAAGTCAAAAGTTAAGTCTCTTAGTGAAGAATAGAGAACCTCAGAGATGTTATTTTCTCATAGAAATAAATTAATTACTGGATTGAGGTCAGTTTCTGGTTAATGGTGGTCCTTGGGAAGCTGGCAGTGGGAGACTGGGCAATGCAACATCGAAAATGTCAACTGGTACCATAATCATCAACTGGTACTTGTGTAGTGAAAATATTCATTTCTAAATTATCCTACATCTGAATATTGTCAAGGCCCTGGAATGTGCAGGCATGGTTGTCTCTTTTTCTGAGCTTCTTTTCAGTGGACTGTTATAGATTGGCCCATGAGTACTTCCAGGCGCACCCGTTGGAGAGGGAATCTGTGGAGCCACTATAACACATCTGATAGACAAGAACAATGAGTGAAATGTGGAAGGCATGGACTGCTTTGGAATGACAGTCTTCAAGGCCTCCGAGGTGTACAATCATATCAAGACATTTTGGACTCTCCTAGTTGCGGCATGCTATAAAGGTTGCAAATACGTTTGCTCCTTTAACTTTTAACTTTTGCTTACCACTCCTTGAATGTTACTTGTTATTACTTGATTTCAAGGCCTGTCTTCTCTTAAAGTGTTGATAACACTTTTATACATTTTAATTGTGTAAAGGATGGAGACAAGAGGGAAAGGAGCTTCTCCAAGGAAGGAGCGTGGGAAAGGCACAGCTTCTGACTGGTATCTTAGAAGCAATATCGAAAATGAACGATGAACTGAAAAATGAAATGAAAACAAGATTTTGCAGTTTGGAAAAAATGGTGAAAGAAATTTCGAGCAAATTGAAGGAAGTTCAAGACAAGCTGATTATGTTACAAGATGAATACAAGATTAAAAATATGGATCTGGAAAACAGAAGCCATCGAATGAATTTGCGAATTACAATACAATATTACAATATTTATTCAATGTCATTTGAGCCTCAGTGAGGCTCAAACAAAACTCTGTTTCTACAGCCATACAAACAAAACAATTCCTACAAGACACACAAACAATTCAATTCACACAATCATCCATCACAGTGAATCTCCTCCTCACTGTGATGGAAAGCAAAACTTTTCTCCACCCTGTACACCCGATGTTGAAGCCCCAGGCGGGCGATGGTAAGTCCCACGGCCCTTAAGGCCGTGCCGTGCGATGTACGGCCCCGCTCCAGGTCGTTCCAACCTCGCGACACGGGCTGGAGAAGTTGCGTTGCAGGAGCTCTGAAAAGCAGTCTCCACCCGGACCCACGAACTCCCGATATCACAGTCCACAGGCCTGCAGCTGGAGCCTCCGAGCTCCGGAGTTGGGTCACAGCAGCGAGCCACCACCACTCCCCACGCTCCGAGGCCGGCCAGCCCCATGATGGTAAGTAGTCCGCAGCTCCGCAGGCTCCGCAACTGGAACCCCCAGGTCATTCCGGTTGGAGGCCGCTCCACGGTGCTAGGCCCCAACGACAACGGAGACCCGACAGGGAAAAGGTCGGGTCTCTCGTGCAGGGAAGAGATATTAATATATAATACCATTACATTAAATTAACAGTATCTTGGAGAAGATAAACATATACACAGTTAAAAACAGTATAAAAAAAACACGACAACTACATTTAACTAGAGCAAAACTAGAGCAAAAAATATAAAAAGACAGACAGGCTGTTGGGGCCGCTGCAACGTGAGTCCCATCACCAACCAATTGTTGGTTTGCCGGAAGGTCAAGAAGGAGATAATGTTATAAAATATGCTTCTTAAATGATTAAGGAGACTTTCGACATTCGAGCAGTATGAAAATCTTCCAATTTTGGACAACGCACATAGGATCGAGAAGAAATCTGGTCCCCAAGATAAACCGAGACATTTGATTGATCAGTTTCACTTCTTGCAGATGAAGGAGAATATCCTCCAGGCAGCAAAAAAGTTGGGCATGGTTGAATATGAATGATGTATGTTTTGGTTTGTTCCCGATTACAGCCATGAGCTTTTAGAATTAAGAAAGTCTTTCCATAATGTAATGTCTGAGTTGTTTAAGAAAAAGTTGCGCCCTGCGTTACTTTATCCAGCTAGACTGTGTATACGACTCTTTAATGGTAACAATCGATTTTTTAATAATCCTCAAGACGCTTCCAGCTTTCTGGAGGCTTAGGTGGGTGATGTCGTGACTGGCAGCTACTGATAGCTGATTAAGTTATAATTGGAGATTTACTGCTCCTATTTTGACAATATATCATTTTGTAATGATTAAGAATTTAATTGGATGAGTTGGGTTTTTTTTAGTTTACTTTTTAGAATTTTAGTATGATGGGATCAAACAGCAACTTTTATCTTCTCTAAGATACTGTTAATTTAATGTAATGGTATTATATATTAATTTTTAAGATTTCCTTTGTTAGGTTTTCTATTTTTAAAATTGAAGGATTTTTTTTTCTTCCCTGTCTTTAGACAAACAAAGTGAATGCAATTCTTCTTTTTCATATTCTGACCTTGGATAAATAATATTAAATAGCTTCTGGGTTCCACAGTTAACATGTACTTTTTAACCATAACATTAGTTTTGTTTTGGCTATTGAGTGGTAAATATGCCTTATTTTTATGTTGGGTGCTGTCGTTAGGAGAGATGGGGGTAGGGAAGGGATTAGGTAGCAAACTGACTGTCTACTGGTCAGTTTCTGGCTTTGTATGGGTGTGGGGGGGTCTTTTGTTTCTAGCGTAGTTTTGTTTTATCTGTGCAGAATCTGAACTACAAAAATGTCTGAAATATCGTCACTTTTGGCTCTGCCCTAGATTTCTCTCCTTCCAGTATCATGAACTATTATGCTTTAAGAAATTAACCTTTTACATTCCACATGATTTTTACAAACAATATGGATAAAGTTATTAACTTCCTTTCATGGAATGTGAATGGTTTGAACCATCCCATTAAGAGGACATTTTTTTTTAAAGTTCTTCGTAGACTAAATGCTCAGATTATCTTTGTTCAGGAAACTCATGTAAGGCAAGATGTTAATCAACGATTTTTCATGTTTTGGAGAGGACAGCAGTTTCATTCAAATTCACAGGCTAAGGTGAAAGGAGTTTTTATTTTTATTGACTCCTCAATTCCGTTTGTTCATTATGAAAATTTCTGATTCATATGGTAGATTTTTGGTGATTACTGGTGTTCTTCATAACCAAAATGTTGCTATGGTGAATGTTTATGCACCAAATATTGATTACCCTGAGTTTTTTTAAACAGTTAATCGCATCCTTTCCTAATTGAAATGAACATTTTTTAATATTGTGTGGAGATTTTAACTGCTGTTTGAACCCCTCGATGGACAGATCTGCATCTGATCATTTGCTTCCAAATAAATCACTAGTTTTATCTATTCTTTTTTACTTGACACTGGAATGTTAGAAGTCTACAGATTCTTACACCCAAATGACAAAGAATTTTATTTTTTCTCTCATGTATATCATAGTTACTCTAGGATTGACTACTTTATAATCGATTCTCAGTTAGTTTCATCGGTCACTGCATGTGAGTATGATGCAATTTCTATTTCTGATCATGCACCATTGAAACTATCAATCAAACTACCTGATTCCAAGTTTAGTGCTAAACAATGGCGATTTAATGCTACTTTGCTTCAAGATCTAAATTTTGTCAATTTTATTAAAGATCAGATTGTTTTTTTCTTCTTAACAAATTCTACTGAAGGAATATCCAATGGTGTAGCCTGGGATGCTTTTAAGGCAAATATTCGTGGACAAATTATTTCATACTCCGCAGGATTAGAAAAACAAACTCAAACTGAAATACCTATATTGGCTGATGAGATTAAAGAAATTGATAAAAAATATTCAAAAGCTCCTAGTTTAGAGCTCTATATGAATAGAGTTGAACTTCAATTGGGACATGATTTGCTATTAGTATCACCGATTGAGAATCAGTTACTTATAACCAAAATTCAATTTTATATACATGATGAAAAATCTGGTAAATTACTCGCTAATCAGTTGAAAGTGTTGTTGGCCAAGTGTCAGATTACTAAAGTGAGTAGACGGGATGGTACATTGGCTGTAGACCATGATGAAATTATTAAATCCTTTCAGGAATTCTATACTTTCCTATATCAATCAGAATTTCCTACTGATTCCAAATTAATGCATGAGTTTTTAAAGAAACTGAACTTGCCAAATTTACCACATAATGAGTCTCTGTTGTTAGATGAACTCATCACGGAGGAAGAAATCCAGAAAGCAATCCTTTTGATGAATTCTGGTAAAGCTCCTGGTTTAGATGGGCTCACATTGGAATTTTTTAAGTATTTCTCAAGTTTACTGTCTCTCTGGCTATACAAGATTTTTAAAGAAGCCTTTTTAATGTAGATTACCACAATCCTTTTATGAAGCATTTATTTCTTTAATTCTTAAAAAACACAAAGATCCTATAGAACTGACATCATATAGACCTATATTACTGTTAAATGTAGATTACAAAATTATTTCCAAAATATTAGCTATGAGATTGGAAAATATTTTACCGCATATTATTTCTGAAGATCAGACAGGTTTTATTAAAAATCATTACTCATACTTTAACATTAGTAGATTAATGAATATTGTATATACAGCGTCAAATATAACTTCAGAATGTGTCATTTCACTTGATGCTGAGAAGGCATTTGATAGAGTAGTATGGGAATATTTATGCAATACACTTGAAAAATTTAAGATTGGTCTAAAATTTATTTATTGGATCAAGCCAATATATCATATACCTCAGGCTTCTGTACTTACCAATAATCAGAGATCCCCTTTTTTCAGGTTATTTCGAGGTACTAGACAGGGCTGTCCTTTAAGTCCTTTACTGTTTGATATCGCTTTGGAAGCTTTGACCACCGCTATTAGGGAATCCCCTAATATTTCTGGTATTGTCCATGGGAATAAGACATATAAGCTTTCCCTTTATGCAGATGATGTTATTATGCATTTCTAACTGAGAAATCTATTCCGGCAACATGGTATGCCAGCTGCTCTGCAGCGGACAGGAGAGCCCTTCAAAGGGTCATCAACACCGCACAAAAAAATCACTGGCTGCCCACTGCCTTCCCTGAAGGACATCTTCAGCTCTCGCTGCCTTGGCAGGGCAGCCAACATCCTGAAGGACCCTTCCCACCCTGGACACAACCTGTTCCACCTGATTCCCTCTGGCAGATTGTACAGGTCTTTCAAAACTCACACAAATAGACTCAGAGACAGCTTCTACCCCATCGCCATACGTGAACTTAACAATGCAAAATAAGAAATAACACTCACATTCAATTGAATGGTTCTACCTCAGCTGCTATTGTTATTTATCTGTAATTTTTTTTAATATGTATATATTTTTACCTTTTCTTATATATTTAAAATTGCTCTTGTGAATCGCACCGTGGGATTGACTTTTAAATTTTGTTGTACCATGTGCAATGACAATAAAGAGATTCATTCATTCATTCACTTCCTCAATGTGTGCAAGACATTGATACAATTCAAATGACTCACAGAGCTCATATGTCAAAAGATAAGTTGGCTCGTTTTTATGGTCAAATAAATCCTACCGGTGACAGATGTAATTCTGAAGTGGCCTCATTGACTCATATGTTTTGGGCCTGACCACTTTCGGAAAAATATTAGAAATACCTTTTTGATACTATCTCTGTAGTTTTAGGTATTGATTTACAACCTCATCCTATTACTGCAATTTTTGGGCTACCAATGTTAGATTCTATTCATCTGTCCCGTTCTGCCCATCAGCTGATTGCTTTTACCGCATTAATTGCTAGAAGATCTATTTTATTTAAATGGAAAGATTCAAATCCTCCTACCACACTTCATTGGTACTCTGAAACGATATCATGTTTAAATTTAGAAAACATTAGGAGTGACATTTTTGAACCCTTGGTTAAATTTGATAGAACCTGGGGAAGATTTATTCAATATTTTCATATAACATAAACTGTCCCCTCTCCAACTGTTATAATACATTTCTTTACTGGTATAAGGTGGAATGGACTTGACGACAAACAGGGACTTAAATTGTTGAAACTCTTTGCTGCCCAGATTCTGTTTTGCTTTTTTTTTCCTCTTTAGTTTTGGGGGATTTTGTTTTTTCATTTTTTCTCTATTTTTTCTTTTTATCTTTTTGTTTTTATACATATGTTTTATTTTAAACCCTTAACTATATTTACATAGAGTCCGGGAGGTCTATATTCAATGTGTATTTTGACACTGGACTCATATTAGATTATAACTGCCATTAATTTAACCCTGATCCCTATATATGAATATCACTGTGATGTTTATTATTACTTTTTTGTTGTTTTGTTTTTGCTTTTGAAAAAAACAAATAGAAAGATTTTAAAAGAAAGAAAGACATTTTCAGGAAGACAGACGGCTTTGCAAAATCAGGTATGCCATAGCCTTTGCACTTAATGAACTGATTAGGGTTCCTGTACAAAATTTATCATGTGCAGGATTGCAGTCTGTGATTTGTTTGAATCATCAAGTTCAGATTATGTTGTATTCTCAGACATAGGTTTTGCAATGCATGGTTTGTCAGGTCTTTCAGATCCAATCTTTTTATAATGAGAACTTTATAATTACGCCGCTTCAAATATCATTACCTCAGAAAATCAGTCTGTTCAAGCTACCTCCTCTTGTCAATTCAAGGAAAAAGAAGAATTAATTTCTTGAATGGAGATTTACTCTGAAAATTCAGCAATACAATGTGAACAACAACATGACAAAACAGGAACAAAGCCCAAAATAAAAGCATTACAATGTACTTCAGTTTCAGCTTCATCACTTCATATTCAATGTATCACATGATTTATGTTAAACATAGAGGACACATGCCATTAATCGAAAACATTTAGTATCTGTGAAATTTGGTTTGATAAGAAGTAGCAATTTCCATTCAGTCTGGTTTTTTTATTTTCTCTTATTACGCTTGCTTTAATGAAATGACTTAGGGGACAAATAAAAATTGATTTAATCAACTCTTGTACCTGCCTGAAGGGAGATCTGAAAGAAAGCAAAGCAATGAATTGTGAAACAGCAGAGGATGTCCATTAACTGCAAATGTAAAAATCATTCCCTAATTTATTGGAATGTTCCGATTATATTGTACTCTCAGAAGTTTTACAATGCATCATTTATCTGGATTAGCAGGTTAAATATTTTTTTATGACATGAACTCCATAATTCTACTGCTTAATTATCATTGTCCTTTTCTTTTTAATATTTGGATTGTCCATAAACCGATGTCAACTATGGCAAAGTCGAAACAAGTTAACCTTACTCACTACTAATAGTTTTACAAGATGGCCAGTGGTTTGGTTATGGCTATGTGACTGGAATTTTATAATGAGTTCTGATATCCTGCAAAGTCTATGAGTCATGTAGGAAGGAACTGCAGATGCTGGTTTACACCGAATATAGACGCAAAATGCTGCAGTAACTCAATGGGACAGGCAGCATCTCTGGGGAGAAGGAATGGGGGATGTTTCAGGTTGAGACCCTGTTTGAGGCAGATTTAGCTTTTAGGGTCATATATCCTAATCTTAAAACCAGGCTTTGTTTTAATGGGTAATTAGAGTTAGAAAGTAACTCACTATTGCTGCATCCTGCTGTGATGCCAGTAAATTTTGGTGAGAATGTTGCCACTTCTGGTGAGAAGCCAATAAACTGAGGCAGCCTTTGAAGGGTAGGATTAACTGCCCAGTCATCTAACGAGAATCTCCCAATCAGTTGGTGCAGTTGAATGAATGAATGATTTATTGTCACATGTGACAAGTCACAGTGAAATTATTTTCTTGCATATCCAATGTATGTAAACAGTCGCCAATAAAGGACGCTTGCAAAGTTACAAACAACCCCCGCGCCAGTTTCCCCTTTGTTCTCCCCCTCCCCCTTGCCGGGTCCTCCATTGTCCATTGTTCTTTCCTCGCCTTCACGCCAGTCTCTCCACGCCAGATCCTCCTTTGTTCCTTGCCCCGGCAACAGTGTCCTCACTTCCACGTGGTCCGTCCTCATCCGTCGATCGGCCATGCGTCCATCACTGCCGGGTCTCCTCCTGTCGCCTCCGTGGTGCCAACCCAGGCAACAGCCGCGGACTCCACAGACCCAGGACCTGTCGACTTGCAAGGCTCCACCTCCCACCCGCGAGGCCCAGCCTCCGATCTTCGACCCGCGAGGCTCCAGCCCGTGAGCTCTGACCCACGAGGCTCCGGGTGATGGTGAGATGCTTTTTTTTTTAAACTACTGAAGCTGAAGGTCCTTCCACAGTGTTATTGAAAAATGATTTCCAAATCTCTGACTCAACAATGGCAGCGAAAAGCTCAGAGGTATTCCAAATGGATCTCCTGCCTTTTCCCTTGAAAAAGCAGAGGTTACGGGTTTTGGATAAACTATTGGACCTGATGTCGTGCACTTGCTTTGAAGGAAATGAACATAGGAAAGAGTGGATTGCTTGCTTGTCTATCAGTAGGGTACATTTTTACTTATTGGGGTGGAACAATGAATGGCTGAAGAAGGGTCTCGACCCAAAACGTTGCCTTCTCTCCAGAGATGCTGGCTCACCTGCTGAGTTACTCCAGCATTTTGTGTCTACCTTCGATTTAAACCAGCATCTGCAGTTCTTTCTTACGATGAATGTTGTTGGATCTCCCCTCATCATGATAACCATATAACATATAACAATTACAGCACGGAAACAGGCCATCTCGGCCCTACAAGTCCATGCCGAACAACTTTTTTTCCCTTAGTCCCACCTGCCTGCACTCATACCATAACCCTCCATTCCCTTCTCATCCATATGCCTATCCAATTTATTTTTAAATGATACCAATGAACCTGCCTCCACCACTTCCACTGGAAGCTCATTCCACACCACTACCACTCTCTGAGTAAAGAAGTTTCCCCTCATATTACCCCTAAACTTCTGTCCCTTAATTCTGAAGTCATGTCCTCTTGTTTGAATCTTCCCTATTCTCAAAGGGAAAAGCTTGTCCACATCAACTCTGTCTATCCCTCTCATCATTTTAAAGACCTCTATCAAGTCCCCCCTTAACCTTCTGCGCTCCAGAGAATAAAGACCTAACTTATTCAACCAATCTCTGTAACTTAGTTATTGAAACCCAGGCAACATTCTAGTAAATCTCCTCTGCACTCTCTCTATTTTGTTGACATCCTTCCTATAATTGGGCGACCAAAATTGTACACCATACTCCACATTTGGTCTCACCAATGCCTTGTACAATTTTAACATTACATCCCAGCTTCTATACTTCTACTATGATGTAGAGAGTTTTCCATCACACTCCTGAATTGTGCTTAATAGATGGTCAAAAGGCTCTAGCATCTCAAGAGTTGAGTTACCTGTAACAGAATATCCACATTTGTACTTTTATTTGTGTTTATTTGTCTTAAGGTTTATAGTCAACAACCCACAGGATGGATTCAGCAAGCGATGCCAACAGTTATCAAAGTGAGGTAGTTTATCCCTATTTTGGATGGTAATTGTGTAGCAATTTAGTGTTGCAGCAGCTGCTTGTCTTATATTGTCCAGGTCTTATTGCTTGCAGGCAATAGCAGTTTCATTATCTGAGAAGCAATGAATATATTTCAGTGCAATAAAATTGAACTGTGCAAACAACACCAAAACAAAACCAATTTCTGATAAGATTAAATGAAAAAAAACCCATTTAAGCTCTAAAGTGGTGCAATCTTGACTGACAAGAAAAAGTCAAGGTATTTTTAAATCCAAGGAAGAAGCTTATAAAAGCTCCAAGAAATTGATAAGGAGAGGGAAGATCGACACGAGGCTCCATAGATACGCAAAAAGGAAAAGATTAGAGAGGGCAAATTTACAAACAGAGATTGGTGGATTTATATTATGGACCAAGAAAATAGTGTAGGAATAGAAACCTACGTTGTGTCACTTTTTATGTCATCGTCGTGGCTATCCCTCGAGGTCGAGGATGATGATCTACGTTCTGTTATTTTTATGGTCTCTCAGGTGGCTTATGAGTCCAATCCTGGCTTTGAAAGTTCTTCGGCATTCAGGACAGGTAATTCCAGATGGCAGATCGAGCTTTGGTTGTTGCTGCCTTTCTTACGGTTTTCTTCGCTTATCTTCTAGTTCTGCACATTTCTTGGCTTTGAAGGTCGCTGTTTCTTCTTGGATGATGGTTCGCCAAAGTTTTCTGTCCTTGGAATTGGTTTCCCAATTGTCGATGTCGATGTCAATTTCGCATTTCTTCACGCTGGCTTTTAAGGCGTCTTTGAATCTCTTCTTTTGTCCACCTCTTTAACGTTTGCCTTCTTTAAGATGGGAATAGAAGGTTTGCTTTGGTAGACGCTCGTCTTCCATCTGAACAACATGATCGACCCATCTTAGTTGGTTCTTGATGACGAAGGCTTCGATGCTAGATGTTTTTGCTTCATTCAGCACGCTGACGTTGTTTCTTCTGTCTTCCCAGCTGATATTTAAGCTGCTTCAAAGACATCGTTGTTGGAGCATTTCAAGTGTTTTCAGATGGTGTTGGTATATTGTCCAGGTTTTTGATACATACAGGAGTGTTGGAATCAACACTGCCTTGTATAACATTTTGGTGTCTGTTCAGATGTCACGATTATGAAAGGCTCTTGTTCGAAGACTTCCAAAAGCTGTTCCAGCACACTTAAGACGATGTTGGATCTCGTCATCAAGGTCGACATTGGAGGAGTGGTGACTTCCAAGGTACGGAAAGTGATCCACATTTTCCAGGGTGGTTTCACCGTTGAATTACAGCTATAAAGCTGTAAGAAGGTGCAAAAAAGAGTCCTATCAGAAACTGCCATTTGTGCTGAGTCTGGTGTGGTGATGCAGTAGCTGCACCAGGTGCTCCATTATGGAGCACCAGGTGCACCAATGTGCCGCATCTGGTCGAGTCGCTGTCTCACAGCCCCAGAAACCCAAATTCAATCCAGATTATGGTGCTGTCTGTGTGGAGTTTGCACATTCTCTCCGTGACTTTGTGAAGGGGAGATCTTACCTGATAAAGCTATCCCCTCTAGTCTTGGGGAAAGGTTCTGAATGTTCACTCTATCTATGTCTCTCCTCACTTGCTGACACTTCAGAGGGAACAATGTAAGTTTATTCAACTTTTCTTTATCGCTGCAGGAAGGAACTGAAGATGCTGGTTTACACTGAAGAGAGACACAAAATGCTGGAGTAACTCAGCAGGTCAGGCAGCATCTCTGGAGAAAAGGAACAGGTGATGTTTCAGGTCGTGACTCGAAGACTCGGGTCTGAAGAAGGGTCTCGACCCGAAACGTCACCTATTGTGTTTCTCCAGAGATGCTGCCCGATCCACTGAGTTACTCCAGCATTTTGTTGTTTTTTTTTTATAGCTTACAGTATACTTTCTAATCCAGGCAGCATTCCAAAAAAACTTATTCTGCACCCACTCCTAAGCCTCTAAATCCTACAGTTAATGGGGCAAACAGAATTGCACACAATACTCCAAATGCAGCCTGATCAAAGTTCTATACAGCTGCAAGGTGGCTTCCTGATTCTTATACCTCAATGCCTTGATCAATAAAGGTGTATCTACTTGTGTTAGGTAGGTTACTTAAAATTGGAGAATTCAATGTCTATGCCATTGGTTGTAAGCTACTCAAGCAGAATATGAGAAGCTGTTGCTCCAGTTTGCATGTGGCCTTGCTCTTGCAATGGACAAGGCCCAGGACAGAGAGGAGAGTATGGGAATAAGAACCAGTAGGATTTAGTTGGCCATGCGCAATGTTTGGTGAAGTTCACTGAGTCTATGCTTGGTTTCGCCAATGTAAAGGAGACAACATTGAGATAGTAGATGAGGTTAGAGGAGATGCACATAAACCTCTGTCTCACCTCAATGGACAGTGGGATTCCTGGATGGAGGGAGGAGGTGTTGGGTTACATCTCATGTGGTTGCAAGGGAAAGTACCTAGCCTCTCATTTGCATGTAATCCTGCCATAGCAATAGACGAAACCCAGGACAAAAAGATTAGTATGGGAATGGGGAGAGGAGTTAAAATGGTTAGCAACAAGGAGATCCAGTAGGCATCAATGAAAAATATTCTTGAAGTAACCGGGAGATTCTGAAAACAAGCTAAGTTTAAAGTATTGCTTGTAGGACATTCCAAATACAGAATATTGTGATTGAGGAAATGTTTGATGAAAGTTGGCATGCCAAAGAAATCAATAGATTCCCCACTTAGAGTGCTCTATTGTTACCATAATTGCCGAGGATTTCTGAGATCCTGATTCGCAAAATACAATGAAAATTGCCTGAACCTTCTTGGCCATGAACTTTGATTTATTGGTACACACAACTAAGCAAGATAAAGTTTGAGTTCCCTATTGCTGCATTTCTGTTTTTATCTTATCTAAGCCTGTCATAAATGGTTGTTGTTATTAATTTTGATGTTACAATTCTAGATGTTGCAAGACTAATTGACTCTCCATCAGAAAAAATCAGATTTCTCCAAGTGAAGTCCAAGTAGAGTCCTACAGCACAGAAACAGACTCTTCAACTTGTCCATGCCGACCAATATTAATCAAGTTAATATAGCAACTTTAGTACATAACTTTAAAAAAAAATGTGGTCTTTAAAAATTTGATAGAATAGAATCACTGTGAGCATATCCATTCATTGGAATATAGGTCCTCCCATGCTGTGAACGCCCAACTTATGTACAACCTCTACATATGAACAAACATTTGGGAGACCGGCGGAATGAAATTGCCTTCGCTGTCATGTGGGAACTCGGCAATGTTATTGCATCTTGCAATGTAATCTTGAATGATCGAGTTAAATGCCCTAGCTTATCTACACATCGGCCCTTGGTTGGCCTATGTTTTTTTTTTAATATATTGCCGTGCGGCCATATTTCCAACTTGTGAACTGTTGGGGTTTTACGAACAGTTCTCAGGAACCCAACCCTGTCCTAACCTGGGGAGGATCAGTACACAAAACTGGAGGCTGTCAATATAATAGAGTCGCCAGAGAGCAATTGGGATATTCACAACTTCTTCTTTAACCAGAGAATGGTGAAAGTGGAACTTGTTTCTGTGAGTAATGGATGAGGAGGATAGCATAGGTGTGTATATTCAAAGTGAACCTTGATAAACATATCACAGACCTTCACAAAGGTATTTTCACCCATCCCTTTTCCCATCATTTTAAAGTAGCCTTTATCCCTATTTTTTTTTAAACATTTCTGATGAAAAGTTATTGACATTAAATATTTACTCTATATACACAGATGCTGCCTTAGCAGCCAAGTATTTCTAATAATTCTCGTTTTCATATCAGATTCCCACAGCTGCAATATTTTGCATTTGGATAGAAGAATTCAACTAATGTACCCATTCTCGATTCAGCTGTCAGACCTCTAGACAGAGTGCTAATAAAGTTTCTGACCAACTTTCAATTTTCCACATATTTCATTTTATAATGTGCCATGAGCTATTATATTCAGTCATTATGTAGTATGAACACATTTTCCACTATACCCTTCATTTCTGCATCAAAGTGTTATTCCAAGTAATATTTCCGTTACATTCCGCGTATGGAATCATTTCAATTCTGAACATATATCCCTTCCCATAATATGTGAACTAACTTAAATTGATATTCTTGTGTATTTATTGTATCCATATAAGGGGCATTCTCTCTGGTCTCTGTTCCTTTGCAAGTCCTGTGCAAGTCCTTCGAGATCACAGTGAGCACAGACATATGGAAGGAGTTTTTAATGGGCAGTGGCATCAGGTTCATAAGGCAATTACATTTTCTGCACTGCTCCTGCAGCGTGGGTAGTGCTCCCATTAAGTTACTAATATCGGCTGCATCATTAAGAATAAGGAGTAAGCCATTTAGAACAGAGATGAGGAAACACTTTTTCTCACAGAGTGGTGAGTGTGGAATTTTCTGCCTCAGAGGGTGGTGGAGACGGGTTCTCTGGATGCTTTCAATAGAGAGCTCGATAGGGCTCTTAAAAATAGCGGAGTCGAGGTATGGGGAGAAGGCAGGAATGGGGTACTGATTGGGGATGATCAGCCATGATCACATTGAATGGCGGTGCTAGCTTGAAGGGCCGAATGACCTACTCCTGCACCTATTGTCTATTGTCTATTGTCATCCACGATCTGACTATCATGAGGAACCAGCCCTTCAAGAGTGTGGAGCAGCAGGAAAAGGGAGGTGGCAGACGGTGAACGGAGGCACTTGGATGTTCTATTCAGAACATTACGGTGGATCCTATCATTTACATTAAGATGCAGAAGGTCTGCTGTTACCTTGTGTTTAGAGTTTAAGGTCACAAACATTTGGTCATCTCATTATCTGAGGCTGAGCCAAATAACCAGAAGTATGACAAATTCAGGCACAAGCTGAGAGATAGGAATGCAGAACCTTACCACCATTCAGTCTTCGAATGGTCGCCTACAGCTGTTTGTCCTTTAATCCTATTAGTCTGTCAAAAGTTTTGTTTTGGAGGTCTTTTAGTCTTTTTATGTGGGGGGTGGGGGATGGGGGGGGGGGGGGGGGGGGGGGTGGGTGGCGGGAAGGGGGAAAAATTGTTTTCCAAAGTCCCTATCTGGTCGAGGATGCGTCTTTCCCCCGAGCCGCATCGTCGCCCTCTCCTCACGGTCGACCATCTGGATTGGCGCGGCCTTTCCTGCCGGAGACCGGCCACAGCTTCAGCACAGCAACGGCGCAGCATTGTAATTGTAATTGTTATTGTAAATTGTAATTGTAAATCTTTATTGTCATTTCCTGAGTATTCGCATACCCAGAGGAAACAAAAAAACGTTGCTCAACCAGTGTCCATTCAGTCTGCATCAAAAAATAAATAGGAATTAAAATTAAAAAATACATGTCATGAACAAATTTAACACTCTACTAAACATTCAACAGCCGTTCCGACCGGCAGCGGCACAACAGTGGCTCTGCTGCAGTGTGGGGGTTTGTGCGCGATACTTGGCAGGGGGCAAAGTCCATTTAACAGTCTTATAGCCTGTGGGAAGAAGCTGAGGAGCATCCTGCTGGTTTTGCAGCTAATGCTCCTGTACCTTTTCCCAGATGGGAGGATGGAGAAAATGTCATGCGATGGGTGGTAAGGGTCTTTGATGATGGAGATGGCTCTGTTGATACATCTCTTCTTGTATATGTCCAGCAGGAAGGGGAGTGGAGCACCAATAATCCTGCTTGCGGTCTTCACTATCCTGTCCAGTTGGTGCCGTTCGTACGCCTTGCAGCTCCCGAACCAGGAAGTGATGCCGTATGTCAGTGTGCTCTCGACAGTCCCCCTATAAAAAGTCCGTAGGTGTGTGGTGGGGAGGCCTGCTTTACGTAGTCTTCGGAGAGGGTGAAGTCGCTGCTGGGCTCTCTTGACCAGAGCTGTGGTGTTGGCCGTGGACGTCAGGTCATCAGACAGATGTAGTCCTAAGAACTTCATGCTGCTGACCCTTTCCACATCAGCTCCGTCGATGTGCAGAGGTGTATGGTGTTGTTTCCCCGCCCTCCTGAAGTCAACCACCATCTCCTTAGTTTTTCCCACGTTAAGAATGAGGTTGTGGGATTTGCACCAACCTGTGAGCAGCTCCACCTCCATCCTGTACGCCGATTCATCATTGTCACTGATGAGACCCACTACTGTTGTGTCATCAGCGAACTTGTTGATGAAGTTGTTATTGAGTCTGGCAGTACAGTCGTGTGTCAGCAGACTAAACAGAAGGGGGCTTAGGACACAGCCTTGGGGTGAGCCAGTGCTCACGGCCATGGTTTTGTGGAGCGGGCGATGCCCTACCAGGATCGCCCTGATGGAAGGATGATTTATCGCAGTCGCTGCCTCAAAAAGGCTGGCAGTATCATCAAAGACCCACACAATCCTGGCCACACACTCATCTCCCTGCTATCTTCAGGTAGAAGGTACAGGACCCTGAAGACTGCAACAACCAAGTTCAGGAATAGCTACTTCCCCACAGCCATCAGGCTATTAAACCTGGCTCGAACAAAACTCTGATTAATAATAACCCATTTTCTGTTATTTGCACTTTATCAGTTTATTTATTCATGTGTGTATATATTTATATTATGGTATATGGACACATTTATCTGTTTTGTAGTAAATGCCTACTATGTTCTGTGTGCTGAAGCAAAGCATGAATTTCATTGTCCTATACAGGGACACATGACAATAAACTCACTTGAACTTGAAGCACCGTAGTGCTGGACCTGCCAACTATAATACTGTGGAGCTGTGGTCTGCATAAAATAAAGTAAATAATTAATTATATAAACAATAATTAATTGTATATTAGTGAATATTCTGTTTAATGGATCACCATTAATTATTGTGATTACTGAGATCTATAATTTATATTACTAAAAGTCTGATCTTGACCACTTCCTGTGGTTCTGTATATTGATTTTAGAAAATGCTAAAGGAAGAGAGAAGGTGGGAGACAGTGAGAAAGGGGGGGAAGCATGGAATGCCAACATCCCCGGGTGTTGTACCTCTTGTTAACAGGTTCACCCACTTAGATGCTGTCGGGACAGAAGACGTTTTTGCCCTGAGCGGCGGACTGGCTTGCGATGCGAATAGGGCTGTTGAGCCAAAACCAAAAAGGGCAAAGTCAGGCAATGCCATTGTAGTGGGAGACTCCATTGTGAGAGGTACGGACAGGGGTTTCTGCGGCAACAGACGGGATTCGAGGATGGTGTGCTTCCTTCCTGGTGCTAGGATCCAGGATGTCACGAACAGAGTGCAGAAAATCCTCAAGGGCGAAATGGTAGTGCATGTCAGCCGGAAGTGGTAGTGCATGTCAGCACAAACGATGTCGGAATGAAGGGGATGAATATTCTGCAGCGTGACTTCAGAGAGCTCGGAAAAATGCTGAAAAGCAGGTCCTCCAGGGTTGTTATCTCCGGTTTGCTTCCAGTTCCTTGTGCTGGCGAGAGCAGAAACAGAGAGACACGGCACCTAAATGTGTGGCTGAGGAACTGGTGCACGGGGCAGGGATTTAGATTCTTAGATCACTGGGATCTGTTTTGTAGTAAGGGGGAACTGTACAAAAGGGACGGATTGCAGGCCACCTAACAGTAATAGTGGAGTTGGGGATGGCATCAAACAGGAAATTAGACATGCGTGCAACAAAGGTAAAACAGTTATAATGGGTGACTTCAATCTACATATTGATTGGGTGAATCAAATTGGCAAGGGTGCTGATGAAGAGGATTTCTTGGAATGTATACAGGATAGTTTTCTAAACCAACATGTAGAGGAACCAACGTGAGAGCAGGCTATTCTAGATTGGGTATTGAGTAATGAGGAAGGGTTAGTTAGCAGTCTTGTTGTGCGTGGCCCCTTGGGTAAGAGTGACCATAATATGGTTGACTTCTTCATTGTGATGGAGGGTGACATTGTTAATACAGAAACAAGAGTCCTGGACTTCAAGAAAGGTAACTTTGAGGATATGAGACATGAATTGGCCAAGATAGACTGTCAATTGATTCTTTATTGACGGTGGATATGCAATGGAAGGCATCTAAAGACTGCATGGATGAAGTACAACAATTGTTCATCCCAGTTTGGCAAAAAAATAAATCAGGGAAGGTAGTGCATCCATGGATAACAAGGGAAATCAGGGATAGTATCAAAACAAAAGATGATGCGTACAAATTAGCCAGAAAAAGCAGCCTACCAGAGGACTGGGAGAAATTCAGAGTCCAGCAGAGAAGGACAAAGGGCTTAATTAGGAAAGGGAAAATAGATTATGAAAGAAAACTGTCAGGGAACATAAAAACTGACTGCAAAAGCTTTTATAGATATGTGAAGAGACAAAGATTAGTTAAAACAAATGTAGGTCCCTTGCAGTCAGAAACAGGTGAATTGATCATGGGGAACAAGGACATGGCAGACCAATTGAATAACTACTTTGGTTCTGTCTTCACTAAGGAAGACATAAGTAATCTGCTGGAAATAGCAGGGGACCGGGGGTCAAATGAGATGGAGGAACTGAGTGAAATCCAGGTTAGCCGGGAAGTGGTGTTAGGTAAATTGAATGGATTAAAGGCCGATAAATACCCAGGGCCAGATAGGCTGCATCCCAGAGTACTTAAGGAAGTAGCCCCAGAAATAGTGGATGCATTAGTGATAATTTTTCAAAACTCTTTAGATTCTGGAGTAGTTCCTGAGGATTGGAGGGTAGCTAATGTAACCCCACTTCTAAAAAAGGGAGGGGGATAGAAAACGGGGAATTACAGACCAGTTAGTCTAACATCGGTAGTGGGGAATTTGCTAGAATCAGTTATTAAAGATAGGATAGCAGCACATTTGGAAAGTGGTGAAATTATTGGACAAAGTCAGCATGGATTTATGAAAGGTAAATCATGTCTGACGAATCTTATAGAATTTTTCGAGGATGTAACTAGTAGAGTGGATAAGGAAGAACCAGTGGATGTGTTATATCTGGACTTTCAGAAGGCTTTCGACAAGGTCCCACATAAGCGATTAGTATACAAACTTAAAGCACACGGTATTGGGGGTTCAGTATTGATGTGGATAGAGAACTGGCTGGCAGACAGGAAGTAAAAACTTCCTGAGGAGGCTCAAGAAAGCTCACCTGTCCCCACAGATCCTGACCAACTTTTACCGCTGTACCATCAAAAGCATCCTGACCACCTGCTTCACGGTATGGTACAGCAGCTGCACCGCAGCTGACAGGAAGGCACTACAACGGGTGGTGAAAACCGCTCAGCACATTATCGGTGCCCCGCTCCGTGCCATGGATGCCCTCCACCGAAAACTGTGTCTGAGACGGGCCGGGAATATCATCAAGGACCCCTCCCACCCTAACCATGGACTGTTTGCCCTCCTCCCATCAGGGAGGCGGTACAGGAGCCTCAGGTCTCGCACAAGCAGGATGAGGAACAGCTTTTTCAATAACACTATTACACTGCTGAACTCGGAGTCCCATCGCTAGATATCTTTAGTCTCTCACATTTGTATACAGTATTTGCCTATGTACCAGTTTTTTTCTAATCCATCCACATTCCACACATTGTTAACCAGTACTCTTTTACTCTATTGTATGCTTATTCTGTATTTTTATTTTCTACTTCTACTATCTTGCACTATGACTATGACCAGACGCTAAACTGCATTTCGTTGTACCTATACTTGTATCTGTGCAATGACAATAAAGTTGAATTGAATTGAAGAGTAGGAGTAAACGGGTCTTTTTCACAATGGCAGGCACACTAGTGGGGTACCGCAAGGCTCAGTGCTGGGATCCCAGCTATTTACGATATATATTAATGATTTGGACGAGGGAATTGAATGCAACATCTCCAAGTTTGCGGATGACACGAAGCTGGGGGGCAGTGTTAGCTGTGTGGAGGATGCTAGGAGGCTGCAAGGTGACTTGGATAGGCAAATGCATGGCATATGCAGTATAATGTGGGCAAATGCATGGCAGATGCAGTATAATGTGGATAAATGTGAGGTTATCCACTTTGGTGGCAAAAACAGGAAAGTAGACCATTATCTGAATGGTGGCCGATTAGGAAAGGGGAGATGCAACGAGACCTGGGTGTCATGGTACACCAGTCATTAAAAGTAGGCATGCAGGTGCAGCAGGCAGTGAAGAAGGTGAATGGTATGTTAGCATTCATAGCAAAAGGATTTGAGTATAGGAGCAGGGAGGTTCTACTGCAGTTGTACAGGGTCTTGGTGAGACCACACCTGGAGTATTGCGTACAGTTTTGGTCTCCTAATCTGAGGAAGGACATTCTTGGGAGTGCAGAGAAGGTTCACCAGACTGATTCCTGGGATGTCAGGACTGTCTTATGAAGAAAGACTGGATAGACTTGGTTTATACTCTCTAGAATTTAGGAGATTGAGAGGGGATCTTATAGAAACTTACAAAATTCTTAAGGGGTTAGACAGGCTAGATGCAGGAAGATTGTTCCCGATGTTGGGGAAGTCCAGAACAAAGGGTCACAGTTTATGGATAAGGGGGAAATCTTTTAGGACTGAGATGAGGAAAACATTTTGCACACAGAGAGTGGTGAATCTCTGGAATTCTCTGCCACAGAAGGTAGTTGAGGCCAGTTCATTGGCTATATTTAAGAGGGAGTTAGATGTGACCCTTGTGGCTAAAGGGATCAGGGGGTATGGAGAGAAAGCAGGTACATAATACTGAGTTGGATGATCAGCCATGATCATATTGAATGGCGGTGCAGGCTCGAAGGGCCGAATGGCCTACTCCTGCACCTATTTTCTATGTTTCTATGCTGCCTTTGGTTTGGAAATGCTAATTAAAGTTGCCTTGCCTAATTAAAGTTGCCTTGCCTTATTAAAGTTGCCTTGCCCGATTAAAGTTGCCTTGCCTGATTAATGTTGCCTTGCCTAATTAAAGTTGCCTTGCCTAATTAAAGTTGCCTTGCTGTCTAAATAATTGAAAGTCTAATCTTGACCACTTCCTGTTTGCGCTTTATATTGATTTTAGAAAAAACGCTACCACGTACGGCTGTGATTTTTGGCTATCTTACTCAGAATCCACCTCCGCTCATCAAGTGCCGAGGATTTTTCTCATCGATGAAAAATAAGTTATTAGTTTAAAAAATGTTGAGATTCTCTTGCCTGTCAATCACGCCATGAAGGCCACGCCCCTTCTGGTGGGTTGTGGGGAGGGACTATTAAACCCATAAGTGTGGGAGTTCCTCAGTCTCTGCAAGATGGAGGAGGGAGAGGTCACGACTCGCTGTCTTTAGTGTCCTTGCACTCTGCTTGAAGTGGTAAGAAACTGCACTTGAATTTGGTGGCCTTGCACCATGCTTGAAATGGAATTTCAAGGAATAGCCGTGAATCAACTGCCAGCCCACCAGCCGTGAGTGTGTGAGCTTACAGCGCAACAGGCTTGAGTGACTGAGCTGCCAGCCCAAGAATCCATTCGGCCCATAGTGTCCATACTAGTCCTCTGGAAACAATAGGCAATAGGTGCAGGAGTAGGCCATTCGGCCCATCGAGCCAGCACCACCATTCAATGTGTGGCTGATCATCCCCAATCAGTACCCCGTTCCTGCTTTCTCCCCATATTCCCTGACTCCACTATTTTTAAGAGCCCTATCTAGCTCTCTCTTGAAAGCATCCAGAAAACCTGCCTCCATCGCCCTCTGAGGCAAGGAATTTCACAGACTCACCACTCTCTGAGAGAAAAGGTGTTTCCTCATCTCTGTTCTAAATGGCTTACTCCTTATTCTTAAACTGTGGCCCCTGGTTCTGGACTCCCCAAACATCGGGAACATGTTTCCTGCCTCTAGCATGTCCACAGCCTTAACAATCTTATATGTCTCAACTAGATATCCTCTCATCCTTCTAAACTCCAGAGTGTACAAGCCCAACTGCTCCGTTCTCTCAGAAACCAGTCCCTTCAGCCCACAACACCCATACTAGCGCTCCAGAAAGCTCTCCCCCCACTGGCCACCAATATTGGAATTGGTGGAGAGGTGGACTATTGTGTTGGGGAACTAGCCCTCCCATGTGATGCTGGGACCCAATGGGTCCCACTTAGTCTAATTTTCCATAAAAATTTCACAAGTTGCAGATGCTGCACATCTGCCATCTCTGCGGTGAAGCCTCGGCGGTGGCAGCGGTGAAGCCTCGCGACAATGGGAGCCTCGGCGGTGGTGAAATCTCATGGGTTGACCCACAGTTGACGGTCGATGAGAGCGTGGAGGACCACCGTGAGGTGGGGAGGGGAAGTGAAATGGAGGACCCGGCGTGGGGGGACTGTCGTGAGGGAAGAGGGGAGAACAATGGACAATGGGGAGGGGAAGGGGGGAACAAAGAACTATTTGTATACATTGTGTATGCAAGCAAAGAATATCACTGTGCCTGGTCACATGACAATAAAGTATTCATATTGAATCTTTGATAAATGTAATTATTATTTATATAATTAGTTTAATTTGTTCAGCCCTGCCCATGTTTACTAACCAGTGCCCCAGCTCTTGCACTTTTCATCAGGAAATTGGGTTTTGATACAAGCTGACTTGCGTCAGTGCAGCATCTTTACATGAAGTGCACTGAACATGCAGGGGTTAACCTCCTAAATGTGTAACCCAGAGGTCTGGTGTAACAATTGATTTAAAATGCTATAATGTCTGCTGTGCAATTTCATTTCCGTTAATAATCAGATTTTTTTTTTTAAAACAACTTTTCAAAACTAGTGGATAATTGTGAAAACTCATGTGGCTTAGGAATAGGAATACTTTATTGTCACATGTGACTAGGCACAGTGAGATTCTCTGCTTGCATACACAATGTATACCAATAGCAGCCACCTACGACACTGACAAAGTTACAAAGCACGCCGGCTTCTCCTTTGCTCTCTCCCCCCCCCCCCCCCCCCCCCCCCCCCCCCCCCCCCCAACCCCCCCAATGTCCTTTGTCCCCCACCGCTATTGTCCGTTGTTCTCCCCCACATCCCCGCTCACGACGGTCCCCCCCACGCCAGGTCCTCCATTGTTCTTCGCCACCTACCTCACGGAGGTTCTCCACGCTCTCATCGACCGTCGACCGCAGATCGATCCGTGAGGCATCCCCGCCGCCACGAGGCTTCCCCGCCGCCAAGTCCTCATCGTCACGAGACTTCACCGCTGCCACAGCCTCACTCTCACCATCGAGGCCTCACCGCTGTCGATGCCCCATTTCACGTTTCTGTGGTGCAGACTCGAGCCCCAGCTCCGAGCTCCGTCGCCCGCTCCGCCAACCTGGACACCGACCCACGAGGCCCTGGCCGGGCCCCGACCCGGCCTTCTATGCACCAATTTACTCATGCCCTTCAGGACTAGTAATCTGCTAGTAGAATTCTTGCATGAAGGATATTGGAGAATCTTCAGACAGTGGTACAGAGAGAGGTGAACTCGGCCTCGTCTATCATGGGCACAGCTCTCCCCTCCATTGAAAGCATCTACATGAGCAAATGTCTCAAGAAGGAGGCATCCATTGTCAAGGATCTCCACCATGTAGGCAATCCGCTCTTCCCGCTGCTACCATTGGACTGCCAGCGAGCAGGTCCCAAGCGAGCAGGTTCATGAATAATTATTTTCCTACAATCCAACGGTTATTGAACCAATCCACAGAACTCCAGGTCCACATCGTCAAAGGAAAGCCAAGAACCACTTCTTGCACTATGATAGAGAGGTTAAGCTTCTCCACGATAAACACATTGAGGTAGACGTTTGTTTTCAAACAATATTCACTATTTTAGCGGGTTTGTGCTCAATTTCCAGAATATTGTTCATTAACTTGGTTGTAACTAAATTTCAAAAGCTTTTACTATGCAACTGCAGCTCACTTGTAAATTTAAAATTGACCCCTCTAGGTCTGCATACATGTTAAAGTTGCGTAGAGTGCAATGCCATCTTTGATATATGCTATGATTTTTCCAACAGTAGTCATTATTTATTTAATTAGGTTTCGGCTTAAGCTCAAGGCTTTACTCAGGAGGAACTGATTATGGTACAATTACTAGGCAAGATGCTGATCTCCCACTTCCAATTATGTGGTGACATACTTCTTTCAACTCTTTCCCCTGACTGGTTACAGATGCAATGATCTGAAAAACAGCTTAATTTTATCCTGGCATTAAATTCCCAAACACGATCAAAAGGGAGGCACAGGAACACCACAGCACAAAGGATGTCAGTGAAATTGGAATAATAGAGAAATGTGTTATACCTGGGGATTTCACTCTTCCACAGCATGTTGGGTCATGGTCATATGGTCATATGGCTAAGATTAGATCAGACCAAGTATATTCCTAATCAAAATATTCATATTGAACAGGCTTCTCAGGATACCCATATGGTTTAACAAATTAATTATATAAGGTGGCACTGAATTATGTAAACAAGAAATATGCCAGGACCAATCTCCGTTCTCTAGTGAGTTGGATACGATATTCAAGTCAAGTCAAGTTTATTTGTCACATACACATACGAGATATGCAGTGAAATGAAAGTGGCAATGCTCGCGGACTTTTGTGCAAAGGACAAACAACCAAACAACCAAACACATTATAAACACAATCATAACATACATATTCTTTTACATAATAAATAATGGAAGGAAAAACGTTCAGTAGAGTTAGTCCCTGGTGAGATAGGCGTTTACAGTCCGAATGGCCTCTGGGAAGAAACTTCCCAGTCTGTGAATGGCATATAGGAAAGAAATTAAAACTATTATAGTGTTGTATTATGAAAATTTGGCCAATTTCATGGGATAAAGTTCTATCGTATATCAACAAAAATAAAACAAAATTAAGTTTTGGGTTTATTTTAACTATTTTGTGTCATGTGTTTTTGTCCACTATTTCAAAATATTTTGCTGAATGAACCCTTATGGCCTTCTTTCTCTAGGGTTGATGTTAGGTTAAAGTCAACAGATGTTTGGGCAAGGAACACAGATTTCCTTCACATCCACCATCATACGATCCACAGAATTTTCTGTTGGTGACGGAATAATAACACAGTAGATTTTGTCTTGTGATTTATCGGATAGATAACATTCAATAAATAATATTAGCAGAAATGAAAATTTGGAACAAATATTTTTACAACTGATCTAGTTATGTGTATATCATAAGTTTTTTTTTAATTGATTTCTTTTTTAGCAATAACAAAACATATTCAGCTTAGCATCAACTTTTCAACATTTTCAGGCAGTCCCTGACCTAGAATATATCTGCCAAACAATTGCTGAGATACTTTAGCAAATATAAATCAAAAACACTGCAGATGCTACAAATTTGAAACTTAACCAGAAGCTGCTGGAAATACATTGTAAGTCGATAGACAATAGGTGCAGGAGTAGGCCATTCGGCCCTTCGAGCCAGCACCGGCATTCAATGTGATCATGGCTGATCATCCCCAATCAGTACCCCGTTCCTGCTTTCTCCCCATATCCCCTGACTCTGCTATTTTTAAGAGCCCTATCTAGCTCTCTCTTGAAAGCATCCAGAGAACCAGCCTCCACCGCCCTCTGAGACAGAGAATGCCACAGACTCACCACTCGCTGTGAGAAAAAGTGTTTCCTCGTCTCCGTTCTAAATGGTTTACTCCTTATTCTTAAACTGTGGCCCCTGGTTCTGGACTCCCCCAACATCAGGAACATGTTTCCTGCCTCTAGCATGTCCAAACCTTTAACAATCTTATACATTAAACTTCATCTTCCATGCATCTGCCCACTCCCCTAACCTGTCTAAGTCACCGTGCATTCTCATAGCATCCTCCTCACAGTTTACACTGTCACCCAGCTTTGTGTCTTCTGCAAATTTGCTAATGTTACTTTGAATCCCTTCATCCAAATCATTGATGTATATTGTAAATAGCTGCAGTCCCAGCACCGAGCCTTGCAGTACCCCACTAGTCACTGCCTGCTATTCTGAAAGGGACCTGTTTCATGTCTGCCAACCACTTCTCTATCGATGTCAGCACTCTACCCCCAATACCATGTGCCCTAATTTTTCGCACTAATCTCCTATGTGGGACCTTATCAAATGCTTTCTGCAAGTCCAGGTACACTACATCCACTGGCTTTCCCTTGCCCATTTTCCTAGTTGCATCCTCAAAAAATTCCAAATGATTAGTCAAGCATGATTTCCCCTTTGTAAATCCATGCTGACTCGGACCGATCCTGTTACTGCCATCCAAATGTTCGGCTATCTCATCTTTTATAATTGATGAGATAGCCGAACTCCAGCATCTTCCCCACCACCAATGTCAAGGTAACTGGTCTATAATTCCTTGTTTTCTCTCTCCCGCCTTTCTTAAAAAGTGGGATAACATTAGCTACCCTCCAATCCACAGGAACTGATCCTGAGTCTATAGAACATTGGAAAATTATCACCAATGCATCCACGATTTCTAGAGCCATTTCCTTAAGTACCCTGGGATGCAGACCATCAGGCCCTGGGGAATTATCAGCCTTCAGTCCCATCAGACTATCCAAAACCATTTCCTGCCTAATGTGGATTTCCTTCAGTTCTTCTGTCACCCCAGATCCCCTGGCCACTACTATGTCAGGAAGATTGTTTGTGTCCTCCTTAGTGAAGACAGATCCAAAGTACCTGTTCAACTCATCTGCCATTTCCTTGTTAAATTCACCTTTTTCGGTCTTCAAGGGCCCAACTTTTGGTCCTACTAATTTTTTCCTCTTCACATACCTAAAGAAGCTTTTACTATCCTGCTTTATATTCTTGGCTAACTTATCTTCGTACCATGCAGAATGCGGATGAGGGGTCTGACAAAAGGGCTTCTATGTGAAATATTAACATGTTTTATTTGCACAATGCTGGCATGAGTGGTCGAGGTGTTGTTAATTTGCTTAACAGCCTCTTGAAAAAACTTTTCTAAGTATCTGTGGCTTGAACCCAAAGGGCATTATGTTTAAAATCAAATGCAAAATCACTCCATTTATAGCTCACTTTTGTTCCATAAGAGTGCTCTCAAAGTGCATCACTTCACACTTCTCCATATGAATTCCAATCAAACAATTGAATACGCCGAAGAAGGGCCTAGAACCAAAAGGTCGCCCATTCCTTCTCTCCATAGATGCTGCCTCACCCGCTAAGTTTCTCCAGCATTTTGTTCCTACCTTTGATTTTACCAGCATCTGCAGTTCTTTCTTAAACAATTGAATATGCTGCATATGATGTTTGTATCTTTTTTTTTAATGAATCTGAACGTCGGAAACATTTAAAGAACTGTTCAAATAAACTCTAAGGTTTACAACAGGCAAAGGTCTGCTCCCAGTTGCAGTAGCTATTGAAATCTATTTATCTTCTCAGCAGAGTTGGAGGCCCAGGACAGGAGATAAGAGCCTTCAGCACCAACATAAGGTAAATTTAGCCATGTATGGACTGTTGGTGGTTATTCCGAGATGGTAATGGGTAGGCTGGGTCAGCAAGACCTGGCTCAATATGCATGAACATTGAATTTGCTGCACTACAAACATAACAGAAAAGTGTATCCTGCAAATGCATTCACTTTTACAACAAATTCCAATTCTAATATTATGCCAGCTTTAAACAAAGCGAAATGATCTTGAGTAATCAAACTCCTCAGAAAAAAACTGCTTTAACAAACATCTCAATTAGACATGATTCCCATGACTAAAAATTAAAAATATATTTAATTATCTACCTCCACAAATAAAGGTAAAATGCTTTATATTTAATAATCACCAGGAGCATAACAGAGTACTTTCCAATTGCCAAGACAAATGTAGGTTCAACATTCATGAGAATGGACTCATCCATGATAAAGCAGCCGGATGCTTAGCACCTTAACCACTATCCTAGACATTCATTCATTCATTCCCTCCATCACTGCACCCAGTGGCTGCAGGTTGTATCGTTTACAAAGTGCATTGCAGTGACTCGACAGACAACTGACAGCATCTCTTAAAGCCATAACATTTGCCAAAAATAAACACACCTGGAGGTCACTTTACAAATCTCACTTTATTCTAACTTGGAAATATATTTAAATTTCTTTGCTGGCACACTGGCAAAACTGCAGTAATTCTAGAGGTTCATCAGAGTTTGCAGCGCTGGGCAATAAAACCCTAGCTTGCCACCAAAGCCCAGATCCGCCCAATTATCAAATCATCACAGAAAATAAATTGCGAGTGTGTGATAATTAATTGCTTTCAATAATCCATTGTGCAAAACTGCATGAGAGGAGAGGGAGACAAAAATGCTAGAGAAACTCAGCGGGTGAGGCAGCATCTATGGAGCGAAGGAAATAGGCAACGTTTCGGGCCAAAACCCTTCTTCAGACTGATGTGTGGGTGGGGGGGAGGGAAGAAGAAAGGAAGAGGAGGAGCTAGAGAGCTGAGGGAGAGGGACTTTGGTTCATGGGAACTGCTCCTGTACATCGAACACGCAGATCAACCGGACTTTGAATAATGGCGTCAAAAAGGGCGCGCCTGCATGCGTAATGTATCGAAAAGGATTTTCACAGCGCAGTTGCATATATGACAAATAGAGCTCCATCGAACCATTCAAGACAGATTTGTAAAAGACAATTTTTGTCTAACTGGTTACTGCTTTTTAAGGAAGTAACAGATATGGCTGATCAAAATGATGCATTAAATTCATGCCGACTTTCAGAAGCTATTCAGCAAAGTGCCACATATAGCATAGTGATGTTACAAAACCTACCTTCAGCGGCGCTGCAGATCTGTCATAGGCTGTGTGCGCGACTTTGGCGCCATTGAGGGGTGGGGGGGGGGATTAAAATGCAGGTTTGTATCGCTTGTCGGAGAGGGATTTCCTCGGGCTGCTAGTCGATGAAGAAAAATCGATTGGACTTCCGTTCCCCGTTTTTTTTTTTTTTTTAAATCGCTGGCCAATTTAATAGTTGGATTAAAGTAAAAAGCGACATCGAACGCCCTCAACGTGATGGATCGCATAAACAGGATAAAACAGAGGGTAACTCATTTATTTTACATATAATCTTGCTTCTTGGGGTGGCTTTAATCTCAATTTACGTTGCGAAAATGTTATTTGGGCCCCATATGATTCGGCAGTGTCTTTCCTGCCGATATGGGGTTCAAATTCACGGCAAATGCAACGTTCCAATCGATCACATTCCAGAAACACCCACTCGCAAGATGATTTAAATCCTCTTTTTTTTGGACAATCATGTCATAAGAGCATCTAAATTGTCTATATTTTGTGTAATTGTCTATCCATAGTCAATATTTTTATACTAAATATCCACAACAGGGTTATTGTGCAAAAAAATAATAATTTTGATTATATTGAAAGTGGACGTTTCTAGATTAACTTATGGGAATTAAACATTAAATTCCTTCCATCTGGCATATACGTTTGTGACAGTGAGAGTTAAAAATCATGTTATATTGTGAATTCTTGTGTGAATGGGGTTAGTTTGTTATTTGGATACTTAGGCTCTTTAAAAAATTATCCTTTTCTTAAGAAATGGAATCTACAGGACATTCTTAATGGGGAAAGTAGTGGGCAGAAAGGCATGTCATGCGTGGTTTGTGAAACAGAACATGGCAACACTGTAGACAGTGTCACGGACAATTATGCACATGAACAGTATGGTGAAATGGCTGAAGCCTTGCAGATAGAGTTCATATGAAGACGTGCAAAGTGATGTACTGTGGGAGCAGTGACGGAAATCGCTGTCAAAACATGGGGGGGACCGGGGGACTGGGGGACACAATTTCTTGACGGCCGCGCGCGCACGCGCACACTCACAAACACACGCGAGGCTTCGGATGCTTCAGCCGTGCGCCCTGTGGATGGTAATTAGCTCGGGATTCTTCAAGTTTCCAGCCCCGCGACGTGGCTGCTTCTTCTACGGGGCCGTTACCGTTAGAATGCGTCAATTAGTGCAGATCTGTACCACAGATTTAAAAAACACTGGACATTGTGCTGGACAACATAATATAGGACAGGACACTTTCAAGCTGCTTGATGCCTGGTGTTATTTAAATCTGTGGTAGCTGTAGTATGGAAACTGAGCAATATATAAATTATCTGCAATATATACAACCTAAAACTTTATATTCTTGGATGTATTAAACATTTTTTCCCCAATTGCCAGCTGTAAAAATAGAGCGTGTCAATTAGTTAATAAAATTGCTTTATAATCTGCAGAATGCATTTGGTCTCTGTAATTCTGTGTTTTGTTGCCTTTGTTACTGTCATGCACAAAATTTTGTTCAAACTTGTTTGAATTACAATAAAGGAAATTCAATTCAATCTACAGGTGGAGATTCCCTCTCTCTATCTGCCAAAGGCATTTTAGATTCGCATGTGGCACTGGGATACGGTTTATTGGTGAAACATTTAGCTTGTGCATTTGCCAACATGTGGATAGCTCATCGCTGAAGATGACGTCAGTGATTGTACTATAGCAGTTTGGAAACTACTTTGGCATTGGGCTTGGTTTTCTTGCTTGAGTGCTTATCCTGATGTTATAGCACAATCACTATGTGTCTTAATGGTAAATCATAATTGATATTAGCTCGATGATACTGAGCATGTTATCAAACCAGGAGATGCCAGGAACTGCAGCAAACCATAAACTGCTGGAGAAACTCAGCGGGTCAGGCAGCATTTCCGGAGAAGGGAATAGGTTACATTTTGGGTCTGAAAAAGGGCCTCGACCCAAAACGTCGCCTTTTCCTTTTCTTCAGAGATGCTGCCTGACCTGTTGAGTTACTCCAGCTTTGTGTCTATGAAAGAACGTACTCGTTCTTTTCTACATTGTTCCACTCCAAATTAAAAACTAAACTAGAAATTGAACAGCATTGTATGTTTTGCTAATTATCAAATGATTGGGGCGTGGAACATTATAGGTTCTCACAAACATTGCAACAGCGGGTTAGGCTGTTAATGTTAAACAGCATTAGGAAAATAGCCAGCCCGGAAAACAAAACCATTGCGGTTTGAGTTGATGAAAATATAACTGTTTACATCATTCATTGTGTGGGAAGGAACTGCAGATGCTGGTTTACACTGAAGACAGACACAAAATGTTGGAGTAACTCAGCAGGCCAGGCAGCATCTCTGGAGAGGAGTGGGCGATGTGTCTGGTCAGGACCTTTCCTTCACAGATGCTGCCTGACCCGCTGAGTTACTCCAGCATTTTGTGTCTACTATTTGCACCATTAGTGTCAGTGGGACGATTCTTACAGACTCGCCTGTACTCGGAGGTGCATCAAATGTTGTAACTAGTCTGCCCTGCGTATCGGTTGAGTTTTTGTTTCAGACCGTGTTTGTTCGTGAAAGTGATCACTAAAAAATGCAACCGAGTGTACCCTTCCCGATTAACATCGTGTCCCCCCACCCCCACCCCCCGGAACATGCGGCTTTGCTCTCAAACACATCTCCCAAGTAAAAGGAAGAGACTTTGAGACTAGCCCGGGCCTCCAGCGATAACAGGCAGAGCGAACTAAATCCCCGGGTGAATATCCAGCCAACCGCGGCTGCCGGGGTCGATACAGCGAGCAACAACTTCGAAATAGGACCGTGCTCTAAAAACAGAGCAAGCTTTAGAACTCGCTTTAAAACACGCGTTTGATTTCCACAGCGTGTATCAACAACTGTTCCGATCAGTCACAACTACACGTTAAGTTAGAAAGTGGAGCAATATTGAGTCTACGCTGCACACAGTATTGAAAGTAAATTATTCGTCCAAACAGCAGAAGATAGCGGTCTGAAGACCCGAAACATCACCCATTCCTTCTCTCCGGAGATGCTGCCTGACTCCAGCTATGTGTGTCCATCTTCTGTTTCTGGTGTCCCCGCTGAGTTTCTCCAGCAGTTTTGTCTACCTTCGATTTTCCAGCATCTGCAGTTCCTTCTTAAACTGTATTTCATCAAGTTGAGATAAACATTAGATACTGCAATTGATACTGGAAATTCATGCTATTACAATATGAAGTTGTATCTCATGATTAACTAGCTAAATCTAGAACGAGGTGAAATTGATGAAAATGAGACCGAATCTTACTGAATCTAACCTAAATAAGTGCAAGTCCCAGGTAAAGTATATGATTAATTAACATACTTTCATGATATCACTGAACAAGAACAGACTGCTCGCACATGATATGGTAGATTTTCTGCAGTTTCCTCATGCAATAATATTCATACAAAAAATAAAAACGTGAAATGAGAAAAGATATGTAGTTGATCACCACTTAAAATATACCTTTTGGAAAGTGGTACCCGCATGAAAAATGTTCTTTGTTTCTCCTTTTGAGATGAAGTATTGTCTGGATGCCTTCTCTTCAAACAGCTCCGCATTGGACCGTCAGGCATTTCGATGTTCACAAAGGGTCTGAAGAAGAGTCTTGACCCAAAGACCCAAGCCCATTCCTTCTCTAGGTAAATCTACCTCCAAAGTTCAAATGATAATTGTACCCACATCTGACTGTTTAAAAAAAAAATCCTATAGGATCTTTGTTTAAATGCATCTCCCGTTAATTTTATTCAAAAGAAAGCATCATACTTGAAGCAAGGTCAGTTCACATAATTATATTATAAGGATTAATGAATGCATATTGATCTAGCAGTTAACAATGACAGTTATCACATCGTTTTCGTGAAGTGACCTTGCTTCAAGTATTTCTCGTTCCTTTGAATAAAATTAACGGGAGGTCATTAAAACTCAGATGCAGGTACAACGATTTGAGGTGTTTAACACTTCATTCCTTGGACTCAGTGTAGCAGTTAACAGTGACATAGACAGTTAACACATCGTTTTTGTAAGTCAGAGGAATTAAGTGATGAACGAACGACTCGAATCGAACAACTCGACTCGAAACAAATGATAACTTATACCTTACAACGCTTGTAATGTGGGGGGAGGGGGCGTCCCCCACCTCTGAAAACATGGAGGGGACAAGCCCCCCCCCTGCCCCAATCCCCAGGAATTTCTGCCACGTTGTGGGAGCACTCGTATGGAACAAAGGTGAGGTATAAATGGCATGCTTTTGCATTTGATTTTAAACATAATGCCCTTTGTGATCAAGCCACAGATACGTAGAAATATTTAAAATCTGGAAAAAAATGAAACTATAACTAAAAATAATTAAAAGTAACAAAATCACTCTATTGTACCTTAAAATATATATTTTAAACAATCAGAGTGCAATTAATGTAAAACATACCAACGTCCCTCATTCAAACCTTTCTTCCTCATGCGTATACAATACCAGTTCATATAAATATGATTGTGAATTCTGTGCCAGCTTTAATCCTGCATGGGATCAGTGAACAGATTACGTAGTGTGATGGAGGGAAACTACAGCAGCTTCCTGCTCCATCAGTGCACCCCATGAGGTGGTATAGTGCAAATGGAAAACAGCCAGCAGAACTTGGCTAGCAAACCCAGGACTTTCCACATTTGCATGGGAGCCTCAAACTTGCCAAATGTTACCTATTCCACCTACAATTCCAATAAAATCCAGGCCAATTTAAAAACTTTAGAAAATACTGGTTAGCTATAGGTTGAGCATTTATGGATAATTCAGGAAAGCGCACATTATAGCGAGACACGTGTTGTCAAACAAACTGATCTTTATTAGGTTAACACAGAACAGCTCTCAAAAACACAACAAGGGACAAAGGTGTTAACAGCTGTATATATACCCCAAGGGAGACCCGTGGCCCACTCTCTCCCGCCAAACCAAGTCACATGACCCAACCCCCAGAGCGGAAGATTCACACCATGAGTGGCTAACCACCAGGGGCTGCTACAAGACTCCCCCCCCAAAAAACCAGAGGCACGGAACCAAAAGGTAAGACAAACGAGGTGTTGATCCCTCACATCGACTAACAGTGATTGATCCCGCAGGAAATCGATGTTACTGAGCTGGGACTCGTCGGCAATGGTGAATGACCAGGTAAAATGTAAAGAACGAAAAATGAGCGGGATGGTGCAGGCACCATAAATCCTTATGGTGCTGCCATTCGCGGCAGTTACAAGGGCCCCCGCTTCCCAGAATGAGTGTCCACCTCCAATGGGGGCAAAACACGGACTTCCGCCCCTATGTTCACCAGGAATCATCGTCCTGAGTGCCGGTCCCATACGTACACAGAGAGTGGTGAATCTCTGGAATTTTCTGCCACAGAATGTAGTTGAGGCCAGTTAATTGGCTATATTTAAGAGGGAGTTAGATGTGGCCCTTGTGGCTAAAGGGATCAGGGGGTATGGAGAGAAAGCAGGTACAGGATACTGAGTTGGAAGAACAGCCATGGTCACATTGAATGGCGGTGCAGGTTTGAAGGGCCGAATGGCCTACTCTTGCACCTATTTTCTATGTTTCTATGTATAGGCGGTGTATCTGGCCGACTACCGAGGTGATTACTGGCGGCCAGCCCCGGCATTTCCTGGAAATGAGCAAAGCAAGCAGCATTAGTGGGCCGCGGAACACCAGCACCAATTCATTTACCGGCTTCTTCCGAAGCGGGAGACTCAGCTATGCCCCCTGAGGGCACGGCACCTGTTCGCTGTGTTTTCCAAGGCGCTGTCGACACCAGATTGTGCTTGGACAGCCACAGCTCGTCGGCGCGTTCTGCTAGCCGCAGGGGATCGTCAACGTTCTCACCTGAGAGGAGCACGCGGATGTCGTCTGGTTACTGCTCCAGGAAGGCGTATTCAAAGAGCAGGCTGTCCATCAGCATGAGCATTTCGCTCATGAAGACTGTTGTGTATTTGGGTGTTTGGAACGGACTTAAAATAACATTCAGATACGGGAGTAAACTAACAAGCTTCTTTATTCCAGGACGCCACCTTGAGTCTCCCCCACACATGTGCACAAGACATAACATATGCTACTTATATCACATACTAGATGAAGTGGGACCCGTTGGGTCCCATGTTCACATGGGAGGGCTGGTCCGCTGACACAATATTCCACCACTCCACCAATTCCAATATTGGTGGCCAGTGGTGGGGTTTTCTGGAGCGCTGGTATGGGTTCTTGGGGTGGCAGCTCAGTCCCTCAAGCCTGATCTGCTGGCAGCTGGCAGCTCACTCACGGCTGGTGGGCTGGCAGTTGACTCATGACTATTCCTTGAAATTCCATTTCAAGCAGGGTGCAAGGCCACCAAATTCAAATCCATGTTCCTACCATTTCAAGCAGGATGCAAGGCCACCAAATTCAAATGCAGTTTCCTACCACTTGGAGCAGGGTGCAAGGACACCGAATTCAAGTGCAGTTTCATACCACTTCAAGGTGGAACCAAGGCCACCAAATTCAAATGCAGTTTCATACTACTTTCAGCAGGGTGCAAGGCCACCAAATTCAGTGCAGTTTCATACCACTTCAAGGTGGAACCAAGGCCACCAAATTCAAAATGCAGTTTCATACTACTTTCAGCCGGGTGCAAGGCCACCAAATTCAGTGCAGTTTCATACCACTTCAAGCAGAATGCAAGGTCGTCAAATTCAAGTGCAGTTTCATTCCACTTCAAGCAGGGTGCAGGGCCACCAAATTCAAGTGCAGTTTCATTCCATTTCAATAATGGTGCAAGGCCACCAAATTCAAATGCAGCTTCGTACCATTTGATGCAGGGTGAAACCACCATAAAACCAACAAAACACCAAACTGACAGTTCAGTAGACATTCAGTGTGTTCAGTTGATTCACAGCTCAGACAGTCATGACCTCTCCTTCCCCCATTATGCAGGGATTGAGCCACACCCACACTTCCAGGTTTTATAACCCCAAAAAATGTGTGACGTTCGTGGCGTGATTGACAGGAGCGAGATTCTCAACATTTTTTTTAACACTAATAACACTTTTATGTTTCATTGATGGGAAGAATTCTCTGCACCTGCTCAGTGGAGGGGGATTGAGTAAGATGGCCAAAAATCACAGCTGTAAGTGGTAACGTTTTATCTAAAATCAATATACAGTGCAAACAGGAAGTAAGTGCATTTGCAGTAAGTAATGCCTTTCAACTTCAAGCCAAAGCACCCAAGCCGCCATTTGCAGTAAGTAGTGCCTTTTTCGACTTCAAGCCAAAGCACCCAAGCCACCATTTGCAGTAAGTAGTGCCTTTCAACTTAAAGCCAAAGCACCCAAGCCACCATTTGCAGTAAATAGTGCCTTTCAACTTCATGCCACCATTTGCTGTAAGTAGTGCCTTTCAACTTCAAGCCAAAGCAACCAAGCCAACATTTGCAATAAGAAGTGCCTTTCAACTTCAAGCCAAAACAACCAAGCCACCATTTGCAGTAAGTAGTGCCTTTCAACTTCAAGCCAAAGCACCCGAGCCACCATTTGAAGTAAGCAGTGCCTTTCAACTTCAAGCCAAAGCACCCAAGCCACCATTTGCAGTAAGTAGTGCTTTTCAACTTCAAGCCAAAGCACCCAAGCCACCATTTGCAGTAAGTAGTGCATTTCAACTTCAAGCGAAATCACCCAAGCCACCATTTGCAGTAAGTAGTGCCTTTCAACTTCAAGCCAAAACACCCGCCACCCTTTGCAGTAAGTAGTGCCTTTCAACTTCAATCCAAAGCACCTATGCCACCATTTGCAGTATGTAGTGCCTTTCAACTTCCAGCCAAAGCACCCGCCACCCAAGCCACCATTTGCAGTAAGTAGCGCCTTTGAACTTCAAGCCAAAGCACCCAAGCCACGATTTGCAGTAAGTAGTGCCTTTCAACTTCAAGCCAAATCACCCAAGCCACCATTTGCAGCAAGTAGTGCCTTTCAACATCAAGCCAAAGCACCCAAGCCACCATTTGCAGTAAGTAGTGCCTTTCAACTTTAAGCCAAAACACCCAAGCCACCATTTTCAGTAAGTAGTGCATTTCAACCTCATGCCACCATTTGCAGTAAGTAGTGCCTTTCAACTTCAAGCCAAAGCACCCAAGCCACCATTTGCAGTAAGTAGTGACCTTCAAATTCAAGCAAAAGCACCCAAGCCACCATTTGCAGTATGTAGTGCCTTTCAACTTCAAGCCAAAGCACCCAAGCCACCATTTGCAGTAAGAAGTGCCTTTCAACTTCAAGCGAAATCACCCATGCCACCATTTGCAGTAAGTAGCGCCTTTCAACTTCAAGCCAAAACACCCAAGTCACCATTTGCAGTAAGTAGTACCTTTCAACTTCAAGCCAAACCACCCACGCCACCATTTGCAGTAAGTAGTGCCTTTCAACTTCAAGCCAAAGCACCCAAGCCACCATTTACAGTAAGTAGTGCCTTTCAACTTCAAGCCAAATCACCCAAGCCACCATTTGCAGCAAGTAGTGCCTTTCAACTTCAAGCCAATGCACCCAAGCCACAATTTGCAGTAAGTAGTGCCTTTCAACTTCAAACCAAAGCACCCAAACAACCATTTGCAGGCAGTGCCTTTTTACTTCAAACAAACCATATTTTCATTTTCAAACCACGTTAAGGGGACTCACAGTTGAGTAGACATTTGTTCAGTGTTATATAGAGCTCAGTTTGGCTTTGGCTCCATCCATCTTGCAGAGACTGAGTGAGGCACACCACTTCCTGGTTTTATAGTCCCTCCCCCTCCCTCCAGGAGGGTCAGCAGAGAGATTGGTGATTAAAAAATAAACATTAATATCTCTCTGATTTTTCCTCAATGGGAAAAATCCTCCGCACTCAGAAGGTGGAGGGGGGCTCTGAGCGAGGTGGCCAAAAATGATGGCCATAGGTGGCGGCTTTCTGTCGGAAATCGCAGCACAGTGGGCCAAAAGCGGTCAAGATCAGAGTTTTAGTAATATAGACATCACATTGCTCCCCGTTTAACTTGATGGCAGGTAACACCATTTATATAATATACACCACACTGCTCCCCCTTTAACTTGGAAGCGGGTAACACCATTTTGATTACATTAAATATAATTGATTAACACACTGTTGCAAAATTATATTATTACATCATCTTACATTACATCCTCATAACTGTAATAATCGTATCTAAACTTATACTTTTTCATTCCACTCATCTTCATGAAACCAAATACATTACCCCTTGCTTTATGTGTTATCATTTTCCGTTCCTTTATGTATAAATTGCGAACACCTTCTAATCTCTCTAGCTCTGCCTGTATCTCTGCTTCTTCCCTTTTTAAATGTCCTAATCTAATTTGAAAATGTCTTCCTGTTCCTGATATTCTGTGTTTCATTTTCTGGTTCATGTATTGGCTTTGTTTTCCTCTTTGTAGATGGGATCTGACCCATGGCTGCAGGTTTTCGTTTTCTAGCAGCTTCCTTTTGTCACTCAATTTCCTGGCACTGCGTATTTATCTGCTCTTGTTGTTTAATGAGATTCTGCAATGCATAACCATTTGTCCATTGCTCAGTGAAGGGAGCTCCATGTAGCAATGTTACAAAATTTTGAGATTTTAAAAATCAAGTCTGTAATTTATCCCATCAGATAAAGCATAAAATTAAGTTTAAATTGTCACCTAATTCACTTTCATATCTTCAGTATTAAAACAGTTATGGCCATTTTCATACTCGGAAATTAGTATCTTGTTCCCTATTGCTTTCCATTGACTTAACACAAAAGCTGTGATCGAGGACAGTCAAATGGCCATAACTTTCTTAAAAATTAAGAGAACTAAAATAATTTTTCAGTTATTATGGATTGAAGCATTCTGAAACAAATATGAAACAATCTTACTTCGATGACTTGAAATTAAAGCATATAATTAGTTAGTTACCTAATTGTAGCTAATTACAAAATTCAATTACTAGATCTAAACATCTATCAATTTCTTAAGAATAGATTAACAGTTTTAAATAGCCTAAGTGTCCAAATAACATTCACAGAAGAATTCACAATATAACATAATTTTAAAATCTCATTGTCATGGGTTTATAGGCCAAATGGAAGGAATTTAATGTTTTATACCTGTAAATTAATGGCCATTTAAATCAACTTGCGAGTGGGTTTTTCTGGATCGCGACCATTTGGAACATTGCGTTTTGAAGTGATTTAGACCACCATATCCGCATGAACTGCCGGTTGGTATGGGGACTAAATCACCGTTTCGCAACTTAAAATGTGAACTAAAGGCATCTTAAGGACCACTTTTATACATAAAAATAAACAGTTTTTTTTTACCTGTCACCTACATGAAATCCATCCCCGTTGTCGCCGTTGACGGCTTTAGAAGCTGATTTTAAAATGACTCCAGCGGTGAACGAGTCGGGCGATTAAAAAAAAAAATACACAGAACGCCCGTCGGAACGATTCTTCAGCAAAAGCTTGCACTCCTACCAAATATAATCCAAGACAAGGTAGGAAAAAAAACGTGTTTTAACCCGCACCCCCCCTCACAGGCGCCAAAATCGTGCACATGGCCAGTGGCAGAATTGCAGCGCCGCTGAAGGTAAGTATTGTAATATACCTACTCCATGCTGGACTATAGTGAAGTGTCCTAATCACAATCGGTCCTGCATACTTTTGTCTTGACCGACAAGCCTCTCTTCTTTAGAATTTTTTATTAACAGGTTTTTGGTCATTGTCACACATTTATTTAACTGTTCTTTGTATCGATTAAGCCTTTTTTGTTGTTCATCTATTTGTCCACTTAAGTCACATCTCTGGTTCATCATCAAGAAGTAAGATCTATATTGTCTTTGCAATACAAAAGTGACTTTGAATTGCGCTCCATATAGTTTTCTTACTACATAAGCATGGTAGTGAGACTGCACTATAACTGCTGCATAATTCAGTTTGAGGAAGTCTCTCTTATATTGTTAAAGCCTTTTGTATCATATAACGATATAACCATATAACAATTACAGCACGGAAACAGGCCATCTCGGCCCTACAAGTCTGTGCCGAACAACTTTTTTCCTTTAGTCCCACCTGCCTGCACTCATACGATAACCCTCCATTCCCTTTTCATCCATATGCCTATCCAATTTATTTTTAAATGATAACAATGAACCTGCCTCCACCACTTCCACTGGAAGCTCATTCCACACCACTACCACTCTCTGAGTAAAGAAGTTCCGCCTCATGTTACTTCACATTTATCAGCATTAAACTCCATCTGCCATCTTTCAGCCCATTCTTCCAAATGGCCTAAATCACTCTGTATACTTTGGAAATCCTCTTCACTATCCACAACATCCCCAATCTTGGTATCATCTGCATACTTACTAATCCAATTTACCACACCTTCATCCAGATCATTGATGTACATGACAAACAACAAAGGACCCAACACCGATCCCTGAGGCACCCCACTAGTCACCTGCCCACCAACCCGACAAACAACCATCCACCATCCCTGTGCCGAAGAAGTCTCCCATCACCAGCCTTAATGACTACCGTCCTGTTGCCCTCACTCCGGTAATCACGAAGTGCTTCGAGAGATTGGTCCTCCAGCACATCAAGGACTATCTACCACCAGACTTCGACCCCCACCAATTCGCTTATCGCCAAAACAGATCCACAGAAGACGCCATCACCGTAGCTCTCCACTCTGTGCTGAGCCATCTGGAGCAGGGGCAGAGCTACGTCCGGTTGCTCTTTGTGGATTTTAGTTCAGCCTTCAATACAATCATCCCGGACATTCTCATTGGCAAAAGCTCACTCTCGGCCTCCCCACTGTCACATGTGCCTGGATTAAAAACGTCCTCACAAACCGGCCCCAGACCCCTGAGACTCGGCGCCAAAATCTCCTCCACTCGCAGGTTGAGTACCGGTTCCAGCGCAGGGCTGTGTGCTAAGCCCCCTCTAATACTACTCTACACCTACGCTGTAGTCCGGCCCACAACAAGTGTCGCATAATCAAATTTGCTGCATACTTTACTGTGGTCGACCGATTTCAAAGGGAGACGAGGCAGCCTTTTTTAGGAAGTCAGGAAGTTTTGGTCATTGTCACAGAAAATTTAACTGTTCTTTGAATCGTTTAAAACAAAAGAGCTCATTGTCGACTTCAGGAGGCACAGCACTGACTTAGTCCCCCTAGACATTAACGGCGAGTGTGTGGAGAGGGTCAAGATCAACACCTTTGCGGTTTCTCGGCGTCCATATCGCTGCTGACATCTCCTGGACGGACAACATGACGGCGGTCATCAAGAAGGCTCAGCAGCGGCTGCACTTCCTGAGGGTCCTGGACAACCTGGACTCTAACCTGCTGCTGACCTTCTACCGCTCGTCCATCGAGAGCCTGCTGACATACTGCATTACAGCATGGTATGGCAGCTGCACCATGGCAGACAGGGAGAGGCTTCAGAGGGTAACCAGGACAGCGCAGAGGATCATTGGTTGCCCTCTCCCCTCCCTGATGGACATCTACACCTCCCGCTGCCTTAGCAGGGCAAAGAAGATCACCAAAGACAGCTCCCATCCAATTTATTTTGGACTGATAACAATGAACTGCCCTCTGGAAGGCGCTATAGGTGAAGCTCATTCCAGGACCAACCACTCTCTGGGAATAGCTGTCCCGAGATGTTATATCACATTTATCAAATTCAAACTCCACACATGCCACTGACACACCGCCCAACAAATGGACTTCCATCTGTATATTTGTATATCCTCTATGTAGCCCGTAGAATTTGTGCATTCCCCCCCCCCCCCCCATCTCCCTACTTTTGTTTTTTACTGTTTCATCCAGATTTTTGATGTAAACAAACAACAAATGTATGCACCGATCCCGAGCACTAGTCAGTTTCACTGTACATGTACCCGACAAACAGCCATATCATATCATATCATATCATATCTTACCCTCTGGCTTCTCCCATTCAGCCACTGTTGAATCCATCTTGCTACTCCTGCATTTATACCCAACTGTTGAACCTTCTTAAGCAACCTTCCATGAGGAACCTTGTCAAAGGCCTTACTAAAGTCCATATAGACAACACCCACTGCTTTACCCTCGTCAATTTCCCTAGTAACCTCTTCAAAAGATTCAAGAAAATCAGTCAAACATGACCTTCCAGGCACAAATCCATGCTGACTGTTCCTAATCAGACCCTGTTTATCCAGATGCTTATATATATTATCTCTAAGTATCTTTTCCATTAATTTGCCCACCACTGAAGTCAAACTAACAGGCCTATAATTGCTAGGTTTACTCTTAGAACCCTTTTTAAACAATGGAACAACATGCGCAGTACGCCAATCCTCGGGGACTATTCCCGTTTCTAATGACATTTGAAATATTTCTGTCATAGCCCGGCTATTTCTACACTAACTTCCCTCAATGTTCTAGGGAATATCCTGTCAGGACCTGGAGACTTATCCACTTTTATATTTTTCAAAAGTGTCAGTACTTCTTTTACTTTGAAACTCATAGTATCCATAGCTACTCTACTAGTTTCCCTTACCTCACATAATTCAATATCCTTCTCCTTGGTGAATACCAAAGAAAAGAAATTGTTCAATATCTCCCCCATCTCTTTTAGCTCTGCAGATAGCTGTCCACTCTGTCTCTCCAATGGACCAATTTTATCCCTCGTTATCCTTTTACTATTAATATAGCTGTAGAAACCCTTTGGATTTACTTTCAGTTTCGTTTCAGCCTTTTCTGTTGTGCATCTATTTGGCTTCTTAGGTCTTTCCTATACCAATTCATACAAAGTACTGACTGAACGTTTACAGTAGCCCTCTTTTGCTTAACCCACTGCCTATCCACCATTGTAAGCAGCCTGAATGGTAATGGTTACATACCTCATTGACTGATATTGCACAAACAGGGAATGTCCTATATTGCATGCTTTGTTCCATCTCTGGATCGAAATGACTGCTTGTCGCATAGCTCTGTAGTGTACCCTTGATCGGTAACCATGGTATGCAGCTTGCAGAGTGACTACAGCCGCCTTTTGCATCAAGACATGTTTTCTTTTAATGCACATCATTAAGACTGACTTGCTGCCTAGACTTTCTCAACCAATTCTCTGGCTTTAATCCTGCGGTAGAAGGCCTGAATACAAACCACTGCTTTTCTCATACTATTCTAATGTCTCACTTGGACATCTCTTATATGGCAACCTTTGTATCTTTGCTGTACCGCAATGGCAGACCAGCGTAGTTTCATGAAATACTGATGCTGTTTATGCATCTGATAATAAGTCTGTATGACCATGGCAGATTTGTGCATGCACCGCAATTGCTTTCGAACAAGCATTCCTCGGTAGGCAGCCTGAAGCAGCACAACGCTTCTGCGTACCTTCATGTAAGTCTTGCGATCACTTTCCATTTGAAGGTGTGCCCTATAATGGGTTTGTACTATTATAGCTGCTAATTTCATTGCCCTGTATGGACGGTATACTCTGTGCCTTCTAAATGCTGCTTATATTACCGTTGCTGCCTTCTGTTTGTTCTGGATTTCTCTCCGTACCTTCATACCCTTGAATGCAGCTTGAATAGTTAGGGTTGCCCTCTTAATTGCAATGTCCCTTTGCATTTGACTATTGTCCCTTTGCCTTTGACCTTTGGCCTTTTGCACTTGACCTTCGTCACTTTGCACTTGACCTTTGTCATTCACTTTTGTCACTTTGCAGCTCCTGTTTGTCCTTTGAGGGACTCTCTGCCCTCTTTAGTTCAGGCTCCTTGCCTCTGGATACCCTTGGAGGTTTTGGCGAGAAATGAGCCATTAATTCCTCCTTACACTCCTCGTACATTTTGTCTGTGGGCTTTGCTGGCAGCAGTAATATACGTAAGGTTTGATAACCCTCTCTTCCTAAGCCTAATATGAACCATTCTCTCTTCTTCTCCTCTGCAGTGATATAATTGGAAACAAAATAAGCCTCCAGGACTTCGGTCCATTTCTCAAAATTACACCCAGAATCTAACTGGGGCACTTTTCCCACAATTTGAAAAGCCATGCTACCCTGTTGCTATTCAGGTGCATTATCTTCTGTTCTCTCACTGTGTTTTCTGCACTGGGCTCAATCCTTTTACACACTAAGAAGTTATCCAGCCCACTGACTATTACTAATTCTTATAATAATAGATTTATACTATTAACCAACATTTCATGTTAATAGCCAACTAGAACATTTTAAACCATATTCCTTCTATGAACACAGATTTACTATTAATAACAGTGACCATTGCATAACATTCAAACAGTCCCGCTTTTACTTTGAAGGATTTCACCAGTCCAGCTTGTTGGCCTTTGGACTCCGGCGCCTCCTCGACCTCTCGAGTTGTCCCTACCGTTACAGTTGAAGATGCTGGAGGATTCTCTAGAGCTTCTCTAGAGGATACCATTACTGCTGGCCACTCCGGACCTCCGCTGCTGCCTCCGCTGGCTCCACCGGGCCTCACAGGGCCTCCCGGGCCGCTGCTAGCTTCACTGCTGTTCTGGCTGTCGCCGACTCCCGCTACTCTGCCGACTTGCTTGCCTGCTGTCTCCTTTGGATGCCCTGTGGAAGGTGAGTCTCTGGCTCTCCACTGCTCCGCCCGTTGCTGGCTCCACAGCGCGGCCTCACTCTTCTGGGCCCCAATTCTCGGCTTGTCGCTGGCTCCACGGCCCGCCTGGATGCTCGGCTCATTGGGTCTGTGCCCCGCCGTCGGGGGCTGGGTAAGCGCTGTGTCCTGCTTCTCTCGCGTGGACCCGCTTCTCACTTCGGCCGGCTTTCTCACTCGGCCCAAGTGCTGTGTGCTGTGCGCTTGATTGCTGTGTCCTGCTTCTCTTGCGCGGACCCACTCTTCGCTCGGGGCCGGACTTCCTCTCACGTCCGGGCTTTCCCCTCTCTCGGCCGCCTCTGGCGACCGGGCTCTCTCGGCATTCGGCCGTTACTCGCACGACCGGGCTTTCTCTGCTTTCTCCCCCCACCGGGCTGACTGTTCCCGGCTGGGCTGAAGACTTGGTGGCTTCTCTGGACCTGTCCGTGGCCTGCACGGTACTAGGCCCTCACTCGACATCGGTGGCAGCTCCTGGGCCTGGCTGTACGTTCCACAGCCCTGGAAAATGTTCCAGGACATTCAAAGTCGGTGGCGGCCACCGGACCTGTCCGTGGCCTACACGGTACATGGCCCTGGAACTCAGGGGCGGAAAACCCGGGGGGGCCAGAGGGGACACGTCCCCTCCATGTTTTGAGAGGTTTTTGTAACCTGGATTTTAAAACCCGGTGAAATCTCTGCTTTCTGCGAGATAGTGGGGGTGGGACTGAAGATCGAGGGCGCCGATTGGATAAGACAGACGTCGGTCAGCAGGCAATGGGGGCGGGACATGATTCAGTGCGATGATTGGAGGAGGAAAGAGTGGGTGGGACTGAGGATAGAGCGCGGTGATTGGAGGAGGGAGACGTGGCACAGACCTGCGCCTCAACCGCAGCCAGGATCGATCCCGGTCGGGTCTCTGGTGCTGTCCTGAGTGCCCCCCCACGGGTGGCCAGAGAGGTCGGCAACAAAGATCCTCCGCTATAGGATCTTTGGTCGGGAATTAGACGGGCCAGCGCAGAGAAAGAGTGCTAAACCCAGCTAACTCTGCCTGTCCCGCCAGGTGAGCCTACAGCCCTTCCTGGACTTGCGGGAAATTACGGCCAGCGCGGAGAAGCAGCGCTGGTATCCTGTCAGTCAAGACAGGGCTGTAGTTAACCCGGTGAGACATGCAGAGTTGAGCTGCATTTAGCACTGGATTGAGCCTCCAAAGACTCGCGCGTGTGTGTGTGAGTGTGCGTATGCGCGCGTTGCCGCCAAAAAATGTTGTCCCCCATCCCCTCCATGTTTTGATAGCGAGTTCCGCTCTTGCTGGAACTCACCCAAAGTCGGTGGCGGCCAATGGGGCTGGCCGTGGGTTACACCGTCGCTGTCCTGCTGGTTAGGCTTCCAGCTTTCGGCTGCGTTCTTCGGTGACACTTACTTACTGCCCCACTTGTTTTCCTTGCGCTCTTGCTTCCCGTTCTGACCTTTCTTTTATTTGGCGCCAATTCAAAACCATTTGGCGCCAAATCTATTTGCTTGGTGCCGTTCCACTTTGTTTCCAAACACATCCTCTTCTTTTTAACTTTTTTTTTCTTGACATCCCTTCTTCTTTGTTCTTTTATCCTCGTCGCCAATTGTTGTGTATTTGGGTGCTTGGAACTGAATTAAAATAACACTCAGATACGGGAGTAAACTAACAAGCTTCTTTATTCCAGGACGCCACCTTGAGTCTCCCCCATCACATGCGTCCCCTCGCACAAGACATAACATATGCTAATTATATCACATACATCACAAGGACTGATGGCTTGCAGTCGCTGAGCCCGCCCATGTGGAGGAGCCGTGCCGATCAATCCAGGCGGCTGAGCCCGAAGGTGCGGAGAACCAGTGCCTTGAGGCCCTCATACTTATCAGCAGCTGGTGGCTCGCGTAGGTAAGGAACCAAGCAACCGGCCGTCTCCTAATCGAGCGTGCCGACCACGTAATAGTGGTGGGCGTCGTCCGCTATGATTTGGCGGATGTGGAACTCGGCCTTGGCTTGCTGCAACCACACCAGGGGCTGTGAGGTCCAGAAAACTGGCAGCTTAAGTGTGACAGCGTTTTTGTTGGGCGGATCGGGGAGGAGATGGGGAGAGGGGGGGGGGGGGGGGAAGGGGAAGGGGAGGGTGAAGGGGGAAGGGGGGGAGGGAGAGAGGGGGCAGAGAGGGGGGAGAGAGGGGGGGGGGGGGGGGGAGGGAGGGGGAGAGGGGGAGGAGAGAGAGAGAGGAGGGGAGGGGGGAGAGAGGGGGGAGGGGGGAGAGGGTGACGTAACTGGCAGCGCATGGAAAACAGTGCCCAGCAGGCTGCACGTTGAAAACTATGCGCAGCGGGCCGCGAATAGCAGCCATTGTGATGTCATCAACTTGTTAACTTTAAAAAAGATTTAAGATTTATGAACAATTTTAATAAATCTCAAGAAATAATGTATCAAATTTTCAGATAAGGCAATTTTTGACATCATGGCATGAATCTCTATCGGAATATATAAAAATGTCACCGTTAGCGCATCGTGTTTTCGAGATGTGAATCACAGGCAAAAGACACACAAATAAATACACACACATCCAAGATCAGAATTTTAATGGTTATTAGACCAAGTGCAGAACCGTTGGGTCTGTTCCCCCAACATGCGGTTGCGGTGGGGGGGGGGGCGTCATGCGGCGTCACACACACTAATCACCCCCACACACACACACACTAACTACTCCCCGCACACACGATAACTACTCCCCTTGATATTGTATTAATATTATTCATTTGCTCCTTTTGCTCCATAACCGCCCTATCCACTGACGCATAGCCTCCAAATCGCAGGTGCATCCATCTAGAGAGGGAGCGGGGGTAGAGAATGAGGGCAGAGAGAGAAGGGGCAGAGACAGAGAGAGAGGGGCAGTGACAGAGAGAGAGGGGCAGAAACAGAGTGAGAGGGGAGAGAGAGAGCAGGGGAGGAGAGAGAGAGAGGGGAGGAGAGAGGGAGGGCTGAGAGAGGCGGGGGGGGGGGGGGGGCACAAGCAAGGTGGGCCACAAGCAAAGGCATTGTGAGGTCAGCAGCTGGGCAGCCGTTATATTTTTTTAAATGTCAGTTTGGTGATAACTTTAGTAAATAACTCGTGAAATAATTAACCAAATTTACAGAGGATTTATGAAATCATAAGGTAAATGTCTAACAGAATATGTAAGCATTTCACCGTTATTGTAAAGTCAGCAGCTGGGCAGCGGTCAGATTCTAAAAAAAGGTCAGATTGGTCATCAATTTTAATTAAAGTCGGGGAAATAATTGACCAAATTTGGAGGAGTGGATTTCTAAAATCATAAGGAAAAATTCTACTGAAATATGTAAAAATGTCCCCGTCGCGCACACACACACACACACACACACACACACACACACACACACACACACACACACACACACACACACACACACACACACACACACACACACACACACACACACACACACACACACACACACACACACACACACACACACACACACACACACACACAGTTTTAAAAGTATATAGATAATCCATGCATTAGTCACCTCCAACAAGACTGCTGACATCCTCTGGTCTCTATTGACTTGACAAAGGCAATTAACACTGGCACTTGCATGTAGATTTAGGCACTGAGAGAATTTAATTGAAAGGACTGAATAAATCTATGATGGTTCAAGTGATTAGAAGATAGGAATGATTCAATTAGTGTCTCATGGTAGTGTCAAGCAAAGATATTTACTCACACCGTTATATTTCACTTGCACAGAACTGCGGCATATATATTTTTAGTATCTTTATGTACTCTAACAGGTTATGCATCTCAGGCATTCTGTAATTGTGAAAGAGGATCAGTTTAGGATTGATGGATAGCAATCATCACATGACAATAAATGTATCTTATCTTATCTATTAAATAAAATAAGCATTTTATCTGAATGCATCAGAGTACGGTTTAGGAACAACTCCGCCCAAGATCGCAAGAAATTGCAGAGTATTGTGGACGTAGCCCAGACCATCATGCAAACCAACCTCCCTTCCATTGATTCCATCTACTCTTCATGCTGCATCAGCAAGCCCCCGGAATAATCAAGGATCAGTCTCAGCCTGGTCATTTTCTCTTCTCCCCTCTCTCAAATTCACAAGTTATAGAATTCGACCATTCAGCCCATTGAGTCTACACCGCCATTCAATCATGGCTGATATCTGTCCCCAATCCCATTTTCTTGACTTTGCCCCTGACCCTTGACACCCATTCTAATCAAGAATTTGCCTCTCTGCCTTAAAAATATCCACTGATTTGGCCTCCAAAGCCCCCTGTGGCAATGAGTTCTACAGATTAACTACCCTCTGACTAAATAAGTTCCTCCTCACGTCCTTTCTAAAAGAACACCCTTTAATACTGAGGCTTTGACCTTTGGTCCTAGACTCTCCCACCAGTGGAAATATCCTTTCCACATCCATTCTATCGATGCCTTCATGTTTCAATGAAGTCTACCCTCAACCTTCCAAACTCCAGCAACTACAAGCCCAGTGCTGTCATATCGCTAGAATTTAGAAGATTGAGGGGGGATCTTATAGAAACTTACAAAATTCTTAAGGGGTTGGACAGGCTAGATGCAGGAAGATTGTTCCCAATGTTGGGGGAAGTCCAGAACAAGGGGTCACAGTTTAGTAATAAGGGGGAAATCTTTTAGGACTGAGATGAGGAAAACATTTTTCACACAGAGAGTGGTGAATATCTGGAATTCTCTGCCACAGAAGGTAGTTGAGGCCAGTTCATTGGCTATATTTAAGAGGGAGTTAGATGTGGTCCTTGTGGCTAAAGGGATCAGGGGGTATGGAGAGAAAGCAGGTACAGGATACTGAGTTGGATGATCAGCCATGATCATATTGAATGGCGGTGCAGGCTCGAAGGGCCGAATGGCCTACTACTGCACCTATTTTCTATGTTTCTATGTCTATGTTTCTATATGCTCATTGTATGCTAACCCACTAACTAGTGGGGTACCGCAAGGCCCGGTGCTGGGACTGCAGCTATTTACAATATACATCTATATAACTAAATGTCTCATCTTGACCAATTCGGGTCTGGGCTGTATATTGATTTTTCGAAAAAACTACCCTATATCACTATGATTTTTGGCCATCTTACTCACAGTCCTCCTCCACTGAGGCAGCCCTGAGGGTTTTTCCGATGGATGAAAACTAAAAAGGTTATGAGTGTTTAAAAAACCTTGAGATTAGCTGATTGGTCCTCTCGCCTGTCAATCCACCATGATGAATGTATCACCCCTTCCAGTGCGGGGAGGAGGGGGTGGGGGGGGGGGGGGGGGGGGGGGGGGGGGGGGGGTAGGTAGGACTATAAAAACACCGATGCCTGGACATGAGTCAGTCACTCTGGAAGAACGCGAGGGAGAGGCCACAACTGTGATTCTAAGCTGTGAATCAACTGAACTGTGAGTCTGCAATGTACTTACAATAAATGATTTGTTAGCCCTTAATGAAAAATAAAATGAGTTGTTTGGCCTGCCCTGTGCTTGAAATTGAACTGGAAATGAAATGAAAATGCAATGAGCTGTTTGGCCTGCCCCATGCTTGAAACTGCAATGAAAATGGAAATGAACATGCAATGAGCTGTTTGGCCTGCCCTGTGCTTAAACCTGCACTGAAAATGGAAAATGAATGAATGTTTGGCCCAAATCTTATAGCAATGAGCTGTTGCTAAATGCAATGGACCTGCCTATGGAGGGGATCATGATTTTCCACGCTTTTAGAAACTGCACCTGGCACTGTAATGTTGAACAGTTTGAAAAATGAAAATGCAATGAGATTCTGTTTGTCTTTTTTAATGTTTTTTAAATCATTTCTGCCCTGTGCTTGAAATTGCAGTGGAAATGGAAATGAATAGGGTTAGAAAATGCAATGAACTGTTGATTCTTGGGAATGCCCTGTGCTTAAAAACACAATGCACTGGAAGACTGGAAAGGGACATTAAATGAAAATGCAATAAGAAACATTAGTTGTTTGGCCTGCCCTGTGCTTGAAACTGCAGTGGAAATGGAAACTTAAATGAAATGCAGTGAGCTGTTTGGCCTGCCCTGAGCTTGAAACTGCAGTGGAAATGGAAATGAACATGCAATGAGCTGTTTGGCCTGCCCTGTGCTCGAAACTGCAGTGGAAATGGAAATGAAATGAGAATGCAATGAACTGTTTGGCTGTCCTGTGCTTGAAATTGCAGTGGAAATGGAAATGAAAAGAAAACACAATGAGCTGTTTGGCCTGCCCTGTGCTTGAAACTGCACTGTAAATGGAAATGAAAGCTTGCAAGAAACTGCAGTGGAAATGTTGCAATTTTGGCCCTGTGCCGAAACTGTGGAAATGGAAATGAAACTGGAAATGTTTGGCTGTCCTGTGCTTGAAATTACAGTGGAAATGGAAATGAAAAGAAAACACAATGAACTGTTTGGCCTGCCCTGTGCTTGAAACTGCAATGGAAATGGAAATGAAATTGCAAGGAACTGTTTGGCCTGCCCTGGGCCTGGAACTGCAATGGAAATGGAAAGAACATGAAAATGCAATGAGTTGCTGTTTGGCCTGCCCTTTGCTTGAAACTGCAATGGAAATGGAAAATAAATGAAAATGCAATGAGTTGTTTGGCCTGCCCATAGCTTGAAACTGGAATGGAAATGGAAATGAAAATGCAATGAGTTGTTTGACCTGCCCTGTGCTTGAAACTGTAATTGAAATGCAAATTAATTGAAAATTAAATGAATTGTTTGGCCTGCCCTGTGCTTTAAATCGAAATGGAAATGGAAATGAAATAAGTTGTTTGGCTTGCCTGAAACCACTTATTTCGGCCCACAATGCCCCTATTAGCCGAGAAACCAGTCCCTTTTGCCCAAAATGCTCGTAAGCCCAGGGGCAGCATTTTGGCCCAAAAGGCCCCTGCCAGGCCAGGAAAAGTCCAGCAAAAGTACCTTTCACTGTTATTTCACTCAGATTTTTTTAAATCCCCTTTGGCCCATCAAGCCTGTACTAGCCCAGGAGGAGTCCCTTTGGTCCATCAGTAATTATTCCCCTTGCAAGTATTAAACCTCACCCCAGTATTTTTCTCACTCCCTTCATTGACTCCAGGCCAGGATAGACTTTCCTCCTTCATTGTTGTGATCTGCAGGAAAAGATGAAACATTTCTAAAATTCATTCTCCACCCTCTCCCCCCATCTCTGCACAGTCTCTCACCTGTTTTGGGCAGAATTTCTGGCAATTTCTGAGCTGCCAGCCCACCAGGCCTGAGCGACTGAGCTGCCAGCCCACCAGGCCTGAGTGACTGAGCTGGCAGCCCACCAGGCCTGAATGACTGAGCTGCCAGCCCACCAGGCCTGAGTGACTGAGCTGCCAGCCCAATAATCCATTTGGCCCACAATGTCCATACTAGCCCACAATGTCCTGAAAATCTAGGTAAACAACATCTACAGCCTTCTCTCTGTCTGTCCTGTCATTGACTTCCTCAAAGAACTTCAGTAGTTTCGTCAGGCAAGATCTTTCCTTCACAAAACCATGCTGACTTTGGCATATTTTATCATGAACTTCTAAGTACTGCGTAACCTTATCCTTTATAATTGAATCTAAAATCACCAACCACCGAAGTCAGACTAACTGGCCTATAGTTTTTGCTCTTCTGATTTGCTCCCTTCTTGAACAACGGGGTGATATGCCCAATTTTCCAACCTTCAGGAACCACCCCTAACTCTAGTGATTCTTGAAATGTCACAACAAATCTTACACAATCTCTGAGGCCACCTCTTTCAGAACCCTGGGGTGCAGTCCATCCAGTCCAGGTGACTTATCCAACCTCAGACCTTTCACCTTAGCACTTTCTCCTTAGTAATCGCCACTCCACTAACCTCCACCCCCTGACCCTCTAGGATTGCAGGCACTGCTGGTGTCTCCCACTTTGAAGATTGATGCAAAAAAGTTAATTAATTCCTCTGCCATTTCTTGATTTCCCGCTATCACTTCTCCTGCATCATTCTCCAACGGCCCAACTCCACTCTTGCCTCTTTTTTACTCTTTATATATCCGTAGAAACTTGCTATCCTCTTTTATATTATTGGCTAGCTTACATTCGTACTTCATCTTTTCTCTCCGAATTGTCCTTTTAGTTACCTTTTGTTGTTCTTTTCAAAATATCCCAATCCTTTGCAATGTTATGTCTTCTCTTTTGCTTTTATATTGGCCTTGACCACCCTTGTCAACCATGGTCATCTTATTCTTCCCCTCGAATCTTCCTTCCTCTTTGGAATGAAATGATCCTGTACTTTCTGAATTACCTGCAGAAATGCCTGCCATTGCTGCTCTACCATCATTCATACTAATGCCTCTTTTCAGTCAATCTTTGCCAGCTCCTCCCTCATTTCACCCAGAGTTGTGAATCACCCAGACAGTTGTGAATCTGTGGAATTCTTTGCTGCAGAAGGCAGTAGAGGCGAATTCACTGGATGTTTTCAAGAGAGAGTTAGATTTAGCTCTTTGGGCAAAGGGAATCAACGGATATGGGGAAAAAGCCAGAACGGGGTACTGATTTTAGATGATCATCCATGATCATATATGGAATGGCAGTGCTGGCTCGAAGGGCCGAATGGCCTACCCCAACACCTATTTTCTATGTTTCTTTGCCTCAGTACTCCCCTATGCTCAGCTGTGATACTGACACATCCAAATTCACCTTCTTCCTTTCAAATCATAGGTTAAATCTTATCATATTGTGGTCACTACCTCCTAGTGGATCATTTACCTCAAATTCTCTTTTAAAATCTGGTTCATTGCACAACACTAAATCTAGAATTACCTTACCCATGGTAGGCACCACTACAATAGACAATAGGTGCAGGTGTAGGCCATTTGGCCCTTCGAGCCAGCGCCGCCCTTCACGGTGATCATGGCTGCTCTAAGAAACTATCTCGGAGGCACTACAAATTCTCTCGCTTAGGGTCCAATGCCAGCCTGATTCGCCCAGTCTACCTGCATATTAAAATCTCCCATGACCAATGCCTTTCCTACACGTCAATTTTATTTCCTGATTCAACTTGTACCCTATCCTGGCTGCTGTTTGTGGGCCTGTAAATAACTCCCATTAGAGTACTTTTACCCTTGCAGTTTTTCAGCTATACCCACAGGGACTCTACATCTTCTGATCCTCCCATCAGGAAAGAGGCACAGATGTTTGAAAAAGCACACCTCCAGATTTAGAGTTTCTTCCCAGCAGTTATTGGGCAACTGAACTGTCCTCTCAACATCTAGAGAGCAGGCCTGAACTCCCATCTACCTCACTGGAGGCCTTCAAACTATTAATCAGACCTTATTGGATGTTATTTTGCAGTAAACGTATACTCTTGATCCTGTATCTGTACACTGTGAATGGCTTGATTGTAATCATGTAGTCTTTCCACTGACTGGATAGCACGCAACAAAAAGCTTTTCACCCTCGGTACACGTGACAATAATAAACTAAACTAAACTAGATCATGATGTGGATTATTCTGAATGGGTCATGAAAAATGTCACAGCTCTTGCTTTCTATTTTGTAGATTTTTAATAGGTCTTCTTTGCCATTATGACCAGGGCTCTCTGCACTCTACTCATGACTGCGTAGCCAGACTCCATTATCTCAAGTTCGCCAACGACACCACTGGGGACGAGTCAGAGTATAGAAGTGAGATCGACCGATTGACCAAATGGTGCCAGCATGATAACCTGGCTCTCAGCACAAGCAAAACCAAGGAACTGATTGTGGACTTCAGAAGGGGTGGGATGGGGGCCCACAATCCCGTTTTTATCAACGGGTCGATGGTGGAAAGAGTCAAGAACTTCAAATTCCTGGGCGTGCATATTTCCAAATATCTCTCCTGGTCCCAGAACACGGATGCAATCATTTAAAGAAAGTACATCAGCGCCTTGGTTCTTGGTTCTTGGTTTCTTGGCCCTCCAAAATATTCCAAATGGAATTTAAACTGGAGGTGGTGAAGGGAGGTCTCTACTTCCTGAGAAGGTTACGGAGAGTCGGTCTGTCAAGGAGGACTCTCTCGAACTTCTACAGGTGCACAGTAGAGAGCATGCTGACCGGTTGCATTGTGGCTTGGTACGGCAACCTGAGCGTCCAGGAGCGGAAAAGGCTGCAAAAAGTTGTAAACACTGCCCAGTCCATCATTGGCTCTGACCTCCCTACCATCGAGGGGATCTATCGCAGTTGCTGCCTCAAAAAGGCTGCCAGCATCATCAAGGACCCACACCATCCTGGCCACACACTCATCTCTCCACTGCCATCAGGTAGAAGGTACAGGAGCCTGAAATCTGCAACATCCAGGTTCAGGAACAGCTTCTTCCCCACAGCCATAGACTATTAAACACAACTTCAAACAAACTCTGAACTATAACAGCCTATTGCACGTCATCTGTTTATTTATGTGTGCGTATATATATATATATATATTCTATGGTATATGGACACACTGATCTGATCTGTATTTATGCCTACAATATTCTGTTGTGCTGCAGCAAGCAATAATTTCATTGTCCTATCTGGGACACATGACAATAAACTCTCTTGACTTGCACTGTCATTTATATCCCATTGGAATAGCCTTAAATGCTTTTTGAGTCTTTCACTGTTGCCTTATTTCTAAATACATGAAATTCCCATATTGAATCCCAAAGTGCAATTCCTCTAAAACTAATACAAATCACAGAATCTGACTGTTATACACAAACAACCGGGTCAATTCATTCATCACTTCGTAACTAAATTATAAAATAAAATGAGACTGTTGTTTTCATCCCTCATGACTTCAAGACGTCTTCATTGATTTGCACGCAACTTTGATGAAAGGTAATTGACCTAAACCGTCCACTCGTGTTTCTATAATTTGGAGAATCAGGAGTATGTGCACATACTGTAAACATATTTTTGAAATATCTATTTATATATATTATATGGGATGTCATGAAAGGGTCATGAACCTTGTTACATGTCTTGCTTCCATTTCTCATATTGCTGAACGCGTTGAGTTCCTGCAGGCAGCACCTAAAGGGCACTGACACAAACATCGTGTATCCCCTCTACAAATGTTAATTGACCCGCTGAATCCCTCCAGCACTTTGTTTTCTTTCTCTGAAACGTTACTTTTGTAATGTAGTATAATGCTGGTACAGAGAACACAAATCACGGCTTCATTTGCACCTTCAGCTGATAAGTGAACTTTGACTCGTTTGACTATGGGCCGCCCACAGTCAACCTGCGAAAAATCTTGGCGTGCTTTGACTGGGGAATAAAAGTTGATTGGAACAGTTTAAAGACTGAGTACAACTGATAATATCGAAAACCATCCCGGACATATGGGTTCCTGTGTCCAGAGGCGTTAATAAATAACACCCTGGTCGAGCAAGTCGCTGATTGCTTTGTTAGGGGTGAAGCCCGGCGCTCGCCAACGCCAAGGCGGGCTCGACCGCGACGTCCTGAGAAACAGCGCAACGTGGAGGCGGCCGGCCGGTCGGAAATGGGCTCTTCGCTGACGGGAAGTTTTGTTTCCAACCATCGAGCTGACCAAAGATCATAGATGACTGCGAAAACAAAAGACCAGTAGCCAACCGTCTGCACGGCTCGCAACTGCTCGGCGGGGGGTGTGAAAACCAACTCCAATCCCCACCTCCCTCCCACCAGAAAATCCCCAGGAGGAAAACAAAGGCACCAAGTGAAATTTGCGCCCACTGCGTGCGTTTTCTTTGCTAATTTTTCTTTGCTAATCCCCCCTCCCTAGTTGCAACGTTTCCAGCCGAGCTTTCCCAAACACGGGCGAGGAGGGGAGGTATCTGTCCTGAGGTCTGAGTGCTGCGGGCGCCCCCGCAGGTGGTTCGCTGGGCCGGTGTGTGGGAGGTGCGGGAAAGGCCGTGGTGTGAATGATCGGGATCCCTTTGTGTGGCAGCAGGCTCGGCTCGGCTCGGCACTGCACTGCTCTGCGGCTGCTGTACCACTGGTGCGGCCGCCCACTGCCGCCTTCACCGGGGGGTCTCTGCTGGATACAAGCGGCCAAGAAGACGCTTCTCCACTGTCCCGCTGGCACAAAGGATTGCGGACTGAGGACTGATTCCGGGGCTGCTACAGTCATGATGCGGGGAGTCCAGTACACCGCCGGCGCCGGCGATGCTTCCACGGGCATTTAAGTTTTGCCTTCGGACGCGTGGATGTTTTGTAGCCGGACGTAGTGCAGTTTCGGACTTTGAATGGAGAATCACGGCGCATCATCGCAGGGGCCTGGTGGTGGTTGTTGGCTTTTCTGCCCGTTTCTTTTAGCGATATAGAAGGCGCCCACAAACCTCGGGAAAGTTTGCTGCCTTGTACTGAGATTATTTTTTTTTTTACGGCGGCCCAAAAGAAAATGAAACCTCGCACTGCAGACGTGGAGTTGTCAGGGGTGGTTTTGCTGCTGGTGGTCGGGGCTTGCGTATCTGTGCCGAGTGGTTGTAAGCACTTGGATGAACGTCCGAAAAACGCCTGGAAGCTTTCGTCCGCCGCTGTCCCGCCGGCCACCCCAGTCCCCGGGGCAGCCGACAAGAAAGTTGTTTGCACCAATTTGGAGCTGACAGAGATTTTCCCACTCGACACCCTCCCCAACAAGACAGTTACATTGTAAGTATCGCAACTTCTCATGTTACTACATGTAGAAACATATATCGGCACGGACACTTTGTAATGTAAAGGTTTGAAGCTGCGGCCTTTTGGACGTCGCCATCGGCGTGTTTCTGAACATTTAATTCTAGGATTTGAGAGCCCATTTAATTGCTAAGGTATGCATGCCATTTAATGAAGATGCAAAAAAAAAGTCACACATAAACTAGAGTAATACATCAACATAGTCGAAAAATTGAATGAAACTCGAGAGGCGCTGCACCTCATCGATGTAAACTTAGTAAAAACTCAGTAACCTCTAAACAGAATAGAGGATAGACACTTCGGTGAGCAAGAGCTGAGGAGACATTGAACTGAGCCTCTTCCACCTCTCAGGTCACTGTGAAAGATCTCACATCCGTGATGACCACGAGGATTTTCATGGATGTGGAATGTATCCCTGTTATCCTTTCCAGAGTGGATTTCTCAACTCACACTTTAAACAAAGATATTCTGATCGGCATGGCAGTGTGGCATGGTGCTTGTGGAAGTTTGTTGCACTCAAATTGTTCACCGTTTTTTTCCAAAACATGTCAGTATAAATTATAAAGTAAACATTTAGTTGTTCCATTGCCAGTAGATAGGACAACTAAATACTTGACTCTTGATTCTTAAATCAAGTGTACCTAAATGAGTTGACAATGTTTGGGAAAACGGCTCTGTACAATCATGGTTTTAAAAAGGGCCATTCAGTCGTCCTCTGCTGAGCAAAATCTAATGAATAAAATCAATCAAGATCGTGAAACACGGTTGCCGAAAATAGTACGATTTGCACTCGTTTATTTTTAATATATTCAGCCACGGCACTTTAGAAACCCACTCGCAGCTTCTCCTGCGAGGGTGACGAATGCCTAATCAACCAATGCATAAAAATGGAATTAGTTAGGCTATGGAGAAAATAATTTGCTGTGTTATGGGAGAATACAATTGTGAGATAGCACTACTAGAGGTTGACATAGATTCCATAGAGTAAATGACAGCCCTCCTATAATTAATTTATATGATTGCCTGATCAACAAATAGTCCATTCTCCATCATGTCTTTATAAAAATTCTATCAGATCAACAATGTAAAATTATTTTTTGGGTTTTGGGTGGAATGCAGTCCCAAAAACCTTCATATTACTAAACAATCCAAATTATTCCTGCACATTAACGAGTAGCTAATTGCTTTGGAGAATTATTGGCTACAGACTTTGACGTGTAAAGTACAATATCTGTAGACAATGGGCAACAACATTGGAGTGAAGTTCTGACTACTGTAACTGCTTACATAAGTGGATTTGTGTCGTCATTTTCACATCTGGCTCAATTTAGCATATATTTATGTGTAAGAAGGAACTGCAGATACTGGTTTAAACCAAAGATAGACACAACAAGCTGGAGTAGGACAGGCAGCATCTCTGGAGAGAAGGCATGGGTGGCATTTCGGGTCGAGATCCTTCTTCAGACATAATCAGCATATATTTATCATTGATAAGCGGAAATTGTTTTGCAGCAATATTATATGTGTATAATGAATGCAACCTAGAATATTTAAAATATATTTTGAATAATATGTGATAGGAAGACTTTTCATGAATGATATTGAATTAATTTTCCTTCTTGATTTTAATTGTACAATGATTGTTCTACTTGACCAAATCCGACAATGTTTTAATAACTCTCGATTTACATGCTTACAATACTCAACGTGGTGTAGTGGACTGAAAATGATAGAGATTATTTTTCATATAGAAATAACACAGCAAGCTGCTAGCAGGTAATTAGAAAAAAAACACAATAAAATCAGTGCGTTCACCTGAAAAACATTTGTGGCTCGCCTCTCAAATAGAATTTAGGTGTTGAATTGAATTGAATAACCTTTAATAATCATTTACAGGAAATTACAGTGCCACAACAGCTTCAAGACAGACATAACACCACACATTTCAACAGATATCTTCAATACATAATAAGTTAAAATTTTTGTGCATTATAAAACCTTATAGCAGCTGGTATACAAGACTTCCTATGTCTCTCCGTTTTGCACATTGGTGCAATCAGTCTCTGACTGAAGATGCTGCACTTGATCACCTTCAGGGCGTGGAGTGGGTGAGTGGGGTTGGTCATTATTGAGCCTAGTTTTTTCAGAGTTCTGGCCTCTGCCACCTGCTTGACCGTTAGTTGCTCTGCCCCAACCACTGAGCCGGCCTTCCTGATCAGCTTATCCAATCTGTTTTTGTCCGCTATTCGGGTGCCTTCTCCCCAACAGGCCACAGCAAAAAACAGAGCACTGGCCACCACTGAATGGTAGACACTGCACAGTAGGGGTTGACAGATATTAAATAACTTTAGCCTCCTTAAAAAATACAGTCTACTTTGTCCCTTCCTGTACACCGCCTCCATATGACTCTTCCAGTCCAGCTCACTGTCAAGCTGCACACCAAGGTACCTGTGGTTGGCGACCACCTCCACCTCAGTGCCCCTGATGGTGATTGGTGTTGGTTGAGTCCTCCTCCTCCCCCTCCTGAAATCCACAACTATCTCCTTTGTTTTTTTGGTGTTGAGATGGAGATTATTGTGTGCACTCCACTCCACAAAGTTGTTAATTGTGCCTGCATCTTCATAAACATTCATTTCAACTTAAAGAATAGGACTATACCCAGTTTTGTGCCATCTTGGATTCATCGCACTATATTACCAGTCTTGTATTTGTAAATATAAAAACAAGATCTATTACAGGCCACATGGGGACATCTAAACTCATTCCCCAAGCAGCATATCCTTTAAGTATTTGAGCATGAGAATCTGATAAAGCAAAGAATAGCCAATAACTGGAATTCCATCGTCACAAAATATTTGACAAACTGCTTTATACAAGGATGCAATTTTTGACCTCCCACTCTGCAAATGTGAGTCTGAAACGCATCAGAGAAACAAAGTTCATCACTTGCATATTGTAGAGATGATTGAGCTAGGATGGCAGCAGTGGTGTGATACAGAGTTTAGAGATCCTATGTCCAGCAAGTTATTTATCAGAGGTAGGATGTGAATTTTCATGGCTTCACAAAATAAAGTTATTTGAACTAATCTGAAATGTTGCAATTTCAGTGCTTAGTCGTGAGTTGTTGAGATGGTTTATGATAAAAAATTGGATAGGTAATGGATTGTTTACAAATAATTATGGTCTGGAATATCAAGAGATATTCTGGGTTGACCAATTAACATAGGGATCCGGAGATTTTACTTTTTCTCTGGCATAACAATTTTGAAGGCATTTACAAAACTGGGTATAGTCCTATTCTTTAAGTTGAAATGAATGTTTATGAAGATGCAGGCAAATATGTTATCTGCAGTCTGGGAAAGCCAAAGGATTAGAGATTGGGAGTTTGCAATGAGGCATTCTTTTAGACACTAGTCCTCTCTTTCACAATTTAGACATTTGGGCCAATGAAATGTCTGTATCTGTTTATTTGAAGTGTTGACTGTGCAGCATATATCAGATGCAAGAGGCAGGCATTAGCATTGAACAGTAAGCTACATGCCTCTAAGCTTTGGCTTCCACCTCCGGATGGGCTTCCGGTTGACTAAATATCCTCCAGAGATGCTGGCAGCAGGCAGTTCTGTGAGTGGCGTGCGCACCAAACCTCGAGCACTTCTGGAATTCTGCAGTCTGAAGAAGGGTCTCGACCCGAAACGTCACCCATTCCTTCTCTCCACAGATGCTGCCTGTCCCGCTGAGTTACTCCAGCATTTTGTGTCTACTTTCTGGAATAAACCAGCCATTTAGACAATAGATAACAAACAATAGGTGCAGGAGTAGGCCATTTGGCCCTTCGAGCCAGCACCGACATTCAATGTGATTATGGCTGATCATCCCCAATCAGTACCCCGTTCCTGCCTTCTCCCCATATGCCCTGACTCCGCTATTTTTAAGAGCCCTATCTAGCTCTCTCTTTAGGTAATGCTCCATAAGTAAATAGAGAAAGTCTGCAGGGGTCCGAGTGGTGGTTAGCCAGCTTGGACACGTGCTTCACGGCTCAAGTTGTCGTCCCTCGCTTGACGTGGGAGCTGCAGTTCTAACCTGTTTAAGACCAAATGCCTGGGGGGGTTCATTTGATCCCTGGCATTTGTCCGTCACTAATTTGGACCGCAGATGGGACGCATAAAACCCGGCATTGTAAATGTGCGTAATGTAAGAATGGTTGACAATATTCTAATAACTGATGCCTTTACTTTATACTTTATAAGTGAGAGTGTAAATGCTGGAATCTGTAGCAAAAAAAAGTTGAGCAGCAGGAAGGAAGGAATCCGATGGGCCAGGTAGCATCTGTGGAGGGGAATAGACAGTTGACCTTTCTGATCTAGTGGCGAGGTCTGGAACCAGTTATCTACTTGTATTACAATATTGGAGATCGATTAGTATCAGTCCTTTTGTTGTGATGGCCACCGGCAGTCCTGTTTGGGGCACTCTGGCCTCCTCCTTGGCCCTTATTGGATCATCGGTCTCATTTCTGGCTGCCCCCGAGACAGCTGACCTTTCTGCAATTAAACAAAAGCAAACCCTTTCCTGTTTTGACTATTGTTTATATACAAAATAGCCTTTATTCAGAAGAAAAAATATATACAAAACTGTGAAAACTTTTCATACATTCTCTGTCTATACACTCAATAGTTCCATACACTGTGGTGTTTGCACTTATCTTGAAAAAAAAAAACACCCTTGCTGCTCATCTCTGGAGTGATATTCCTCTCCTTGTTTGAGGGGTGTTTCCACTCGACTCTATCCCTCAACGTCCTGCCATGGAAGGACTCTAGTCTGTAGTCCTCTCGCACAGACCCTTTGTATTGGCTGTACCAAGTCCGTTAGCTACTTCCACAGTATGGAATGCGCAACTCGGCAACATTCCCTGATGGACATCTCACTGTGTGAGATGACCAAAGGTTTCGGGCAGATCAAAGAGCATCTTTCACCAGGTTAATGGTCTCCCAGCAGCACTGGAAGTCAATCTCCCCGGGAACTGTCTTTAAATCAGAGAGTCCACTGTTACAGAACTGTTTGGGATGAACTGTGACAAGGACCCTTGCATCCTTCTCCAAATATCTATTTCATCTGAAATTTTATGAAGCGAATTGTACAATGTCTGTTGTACCATATGTAAAACAGAAGCAAGGACAAGTCGCTCCCTGGCCACTCCCTCTCCCATCAGGCAAAAGGTTTAGAAGTGTGGAAACGCACACCAACAGATTCAGGGACAGTTTCTTCCCAGCTGTTATCCGGCAGCTGAATCATCCTACCACAACCAACCAGAGCAGTGCTGAACTAATAGCAATTCTTATCTTTGAATTTGTCAGATTCTTTATTTGTGATGTTAAATATTCTGTTACTGTCCAATTATAGGATAATACCACACAACCTAAATTACTCAGTTTAACAAACTGCTTTCATGTTCATTTGCATTAACATCTGTGCTGTTTGTTGAACTCATTAGACTGAAGTTAGATATTGTAAAGACTGAATATAACATGCATGAAGATATTTCCATTTTCTATCATCATGTGAAAACTGTTTTTGATGTGTTAACTTTCAGAAACCATTGACATTTTCTTTCATGTCAAACTTAAAGCCAAGGAAGAGGTTGCCAGACAATAGAAAGGTGTAATTAGTCATTGGGAACTGTTCCGGTTCAGTGGTGGTGAATGGAACCTCAATCTGTGGTTACGGTTCTGTGTTATTAATGTCTGTTTTGAGGATATTGTTTATCAGATGATAACCATCTGTGGGAAGAAACGGTCTGCAGATAAAGATATTAGTGGAATTTAGATTTAAACATTGATGAATAAAGACAAGGCTAAGTATAAGTTTGAAGTTATACTAAAATAATAAGGTTGTGTGGTAATATTGCAAAATTGACTTGTAAATTGTGTATATATCTGCTGCAAATTATATACAATAGGAGACTGATTTATTCTGCACCGAGCCCATTTGAAAGTGTGTTCACTGTCAACCTGTTTACCGAAAGGTACCAGGTTGTTTGAAATATTAATGATGGCACAACTAAATATTTGGAGGTGCTTTGAATATTCATAATTTTCAATGTTTACTATTCCACTTCAAAGGTTCAATTTAGACTAATAGAAGAGAAGCAAAAAACAGATATTTTAAGAGTCCAGTTAAAATTACAAATAACTGTTTATTTGGTTAAAGGAATACCACAGTGGAAAGGTTAATGATGTATCTATTTTTGAATCTGCTTTGTAACTTTGGCATCTAACACCCTCAATTGGATCAACAATCAGATTGCATTTAGTAGCCTTGATTGAAGTAATGGCCCTGTCCCACGGTACGAGTTCATTCCAAGAGCTCTCCCGAGTTTTAAAAAAAACGTGGCGGGTACGTCGGAGCTCGGGGACGTCTCTTAGCGCTAACGGTAGGTACTCGGGAAGACTCCCTAACGGCAGGTAAGCACGGGAAGACTCATGAAGATTTTTCAACATGATGAAAAATGTCCACGAGAGCCCCGAGTACCGACGAGTGGCCATTACCGTAAATCTCCCAGTTCGGATCAGGGCAAACTCGGGAGAACTCTTGGAATGAACTTGTACCATGGGACAGGGGTTTTAGTATGACTTTTTTTTAATTTGAAGGCTTAACCAGATATAATTGGATGACTGATCTTCTTTCAACTAAATGAATATCTAGTAATTTGCAATTTCCAGTTCACTCATCCCTCTTCACCCCCTCTCCAGGTACTTCCCCTGCAATCACAGTAACACCTGTCCCTGCACCTCCTCTCTGTCCAGGGAACCCAGCGGACATTTCAGGTGTGACTGAGGTTCATGTACACCTCTTCAAATCACAACTACTGCATTGACTCCTGGTGTGGCCTCCTTTATACCGGTGCGACCAAGTGTAGACTAGGTGACCGTTTCATCAAACACTTCAGGTCTGTCCGTCACGGCTTGCTGGATCACCGAGTTGCCAGCTGCCCTTCCTATTCCCTCACTAACCTTTCTGTTCATTGCCTAAGTGAGGCCACATGCAAACTTGAGGATTAGCACGTATTCCATTCAGGTAGTCTACAAAATCAATGGTATGAACATTGAATTCTCCAGTTTCAAGTAATATCCCTCCCCCATCTCTTTCCTGGGCTCACCCTCACCCCGTGTGCACACATTTCTCCCTTTTCCCCTGACCACTCTGCTCCTTTCCACTCCTCCATTGTGCATTCATGTCCCATGACTGAGTTGCCTGCTTCTCTTTTATCCGCCGTCGCCGTCCCCTTGCATCCATGTCCCATCCTGTGGTTTTACATTTCCTTCCTCCTCCTTATCTGACACCCTTTTAACTTTTCACCTGTCTTTCCCAGTTTTCTATTCCATTAGACTGAAGAAGAGTCCCAACCTGAAATGTTATTTGTCCATCCCATCCTCAGATGCTGCCTGACCCGTTGAGATCCTCCAGCTCCAGTGTGTTGATCATTGGTTAAAAGATCATCCTAGTTTTAAGTTACATTTCCGATATTATAACAATGACTACATTTCAAAAGTACTTAATTTACTGTAAAGTATTTTTGAAACTTGAGATTAAAAAGGCTACAGTACAAACAGAAGTGAGCCATAATGTCCTTTGCTCTCTTTCTTTTTTATATTATTTTGTGCTCTTTCTCATTCTTCTCTTTCCTTCCTCTCATTGTTCATCTCAACCAAGTCTTATCAAGTTAATCATTGAACGTATCGTATGTTTTCTCTAAGAGCCATTCTTGGAGTGTTGCACCTAGCCATATATAAGGTATCGAGACAAAGAAGCTGTAGACAGGAGAAGCACACGTACACTGTCATGTCTGTGCCTGCTTGTTGCTAGATCAGACTAGAATGATATCCACTGGCCTGATCTTTCCTCATACCCACCTGTTCTTTGCCAAAAGGTTTATTTACTTTTCAATTAAGTTAAATCCTGTCTGATTCCATTCATTATTGTGGAATTTTTTATGCTTCTATAGTTTGTTTCTCTGAACCTCCCTGAAGTTATATTGTTGATGTCTCATTCTTATCTCTCCAATGATGGAAATTTTAAAAATGAAGCATACGCACGAGACTAGGTCAATTTCAGCTGCTTGTGAGCAACTGAGAGATTAAAAAAAAAACCAATTGTAAATGTCTGGGATAACTGTTCCTTGTGGTGCATTAAAGCAAGGCAGGCACTAGCAGAGCAGTCATTTGAGAGTGCCATTTCGGGAGAGGTGAAGTGCTGTGTTTGAAGGTACGCATTGAGGCTTTGGGTCGAGAGGTTTTGGCCAGGAGGCTGAGCAGTAGGTATCACCAGTTTCACTTTTAGTCTTGGTGCTGGTGGTATGATAGTCATGGCAGTGGTATTGTCCACCTGCAGGATGTGGGAAGTCCTGGAAACTGAGTCCCCAGTGCCCCTGAGGACTACACCTGTGGGAAGTGCATCCAGCTGCAGCTGCAGGATGTGGGAAGTCTTGGAAACTGAGTCCCCAGTGCCCCTGAGGACTACACCTGTGGGAAGTGCATCCAGCTGCAGCTCCTGACTAACCGCATGAAGAAACTGCAGTTACAGCTGGACAATCTCAGGATCATCTGGAAGATTGAGAGTATCTTAGTGAAGTGATCACACCTGAGGGGCAGGCAGAAGGTAGATGACTGACCACCAGGAAAGGGAGTGGACAAAGAGTGCAGGAATTCCCTGTGGCCATTTCCCTAAAAAGTTTTCCCTTTTAGAATTTATTTTGGGCGGGAAATTATCATTCGGAGGAGAGCAGCAGTGTCAGTCAGGAATGTGTCACCAGCCCTGGCTCTGAGGCACAGCAGGGTAGAGTGAAGTCAGATTTGTGATAGCAGACTCATTACTCATCAGTTAAAGGGACAGAAAAGATATTATGTGATGAGACCCAGGATAGTGTCTTGCCTCTTGGTGCCAGGGTTCAGGATATCTCAGAGTGAATGCAGGACATTTTCTAGGGGTGGGCGAGCAGCTAGAATTTATTGCACACCTTGACCCAAGTGACATAGGTCGGAAAAAGGATTTGACCTGCAGAGTGACTATAGGCAGAAGTTAAAACTCAGGACTTCGAGGGTAATAATCTCTGGATTACTCCCTGTGCCATGTGCTAGTGAGGGTAGAAATAAGAAGATAGGATGGTTGAATGCATGGCTGAGCAGTTGGGGCAAGGAAGACTGGTACAAGAGGAACAGATTGGATCTGAACTGGGAGGGATGCATTAATAATAATAATAAACTTTATTACAGACTCGAGGTCCAGACAAGAGGCAACATTACATTAAAAAAATAAATAAAATAAGTGCATATAAAATCTTGGTATATCACTTATAAAAGCATCATAAATTATATTAAAACAAAACACAATACATGTTAAAAATCCAGATTAAAAGAATGATCAGTGTCCTACAAAGAGACAACGATACCAGTGTCTCCACAGCTGGGGTTCGTAGCGTGTAGTGCTAACCCTTATGTTTGACAAGGCCACAACAATTACATTTTTAGAGTCATTTATCCTGCAAATGAATTTGTACATGTGATGTCTTCGGATAGCTTCTAAAGTACTGACTCCTGCAGCCACAAACATATTACTGGCACTACACCATCTAGGTTTCTTTAGCAGTGTTCTCATGGCATTGTTATATGCCACCTTTAGTCTCTGCAAACTTGTCTTTCCATAGTTCGACCACAGGTGCGCAGTGTAGAGTGGTGTGCAGTATGCTCCAAATAGCGACATCTTAGAGAACGGGAATTGTCTAAATCCCATTATCGTGGCAGACAGTTTTGTAAGTCCTACTATGGGGGGCTTAAACTATAGTGGCAGGGAGATGGGATAAAATGCAATAGTAAGGTAGGTGGAAGACTGGAAGGCAATTCAGATATCACCAACAGGACAGCATAATGGGGAGCAGTGATCGACTGTTTGATTAATTGCTTTTATTTCAATACAAAAAAAGACAGTTTAGGTGGATAAACTCAGGGTGTGGATAGGTAGAACTCAGAATAGGGTATTGTAGCCATTATGGAAACCTGGCTAAGGAATGGACTGGACTGGAAATTTTCAGTATATTGGTGTAACAGGCGAGATGAAGGTGTGGATAAGTGAGGTGAAGAAATTGTTTTATCGATTAAGGAGAACATCAGGGCAGCAGTCCGAGATGACATTAACTGAAATAATCCAGTGAGGCTATAGGGCGAGGATGAAATATAATAGAGGAAAGATCACGTTGTTGGGATTGTACTATAGACTTCCAAATGGTCAATGGGACTTAGAAGAGCAGATATGCTGGGAGATTGCAGACAGCTTCAAGATTAATAGAGTTGACATTGTATGATATTTTAACTTTCCCAATATAAAGTGGGACTGCCATATTGCCAATGGCTTAGATGGGGTGGAATTTATCGAACGGGTTCAGGAATGTTTCCTCTGGCAAGGTGTTGAGGGTCCGACAAGTAAGGGGGGGGGGGGGGGGCAAAGATTGACCTATTCTTTGGGAATTGTGCAGGGCAAATGACTGAAGTGTCAGTGGGTGAGGACTTTGGGGACACTAACTACATTCTACTTATTCTACAGGTTGCAATAAAGTTCCTTTATTCACATGAAACTCACAGAGTAAACAGTATACACATAATAATGATAAGTACAATAAGTACAGCGACAAGTTCAGAAGAGCAGAATGAAGCAAGATTGTGGTGCTATCTGAATTAGTGTAAAGATCATTAAAGTAGATTAACAAAATAACCAAATGAGATCGAGTTCAGAATGTGGCATGTTGATAGGCATGTGGCAGCACCCCTAGGAAAGGATTATGAAAGATATGAAGAGTTCAGGCACTGGCTAGCAGCGGAGAAGAAGCTGTTCTTGAACGTTGACATTTATAATTTCAAGCTCCTGTATCTTCTCCCAAACGGACAAAGAGAGAACGGGAATTGCCTGGATGGAAGGACGTGACGAGCCGGTGATAGACTGGGCTGTATTCATCACTCTCTGAATGTTGAGTAGTTGCCATTAGCAGGCTGAGATGCATCCTGTGTTTACTTTCTATAGTGCATCTGTAGACGTCAGAGAGACTCCTCGTGATCATTTGATTGGAAAGGAATTTCTGTGAGGAACAGAGGGGTAGATGATCATGTGCTTTTGACCTAATTGTGTTTAGTTAAATGAGTTAGTTTAATTTCAGTGACCTTTTACCATATTTCACTTTCATGGCTCAGCAGAGAATCAGTGTTGTTTTTGCTGTTTTATGGGTGCTAGCATGCAAGTCGTTGCCATGTAGGATTATGGCATTTTTGAATAGCATTTTGATCATGGTAGATACAGGACAGGTGAATGCACATATTGGGGATTACCAGTGAGCCTCTTGATATTGCACACTACTTTCAAGTATGACTAGGGTATTGCCATATCATTTAAAGTGTGCTCATTGTCTTGCATTTCCTATTAATCTATGTGAAACATAAAATGCTATTGAGCTTTTGTTGCATTAGCTGGAGTTATTTGGCCTCGATGTGACCTACATTGGTGCGGCTGCAATTATTCCTTGCTAGTGAGAGTGCACCTATTGGAACCACTGCTGTGATGCTGCTCCAAGTAGTTATTGTATAAATAATTTTAGCTGGTTAATACCAACTTTAAAAAAATGGTTGTAGTAATTGGGTTGTTGTCTAAATTGAAAGGAAGAACTGAGTCAAATGATTTGCCCTTCTGTCAACCACAGTGGTTGAGATCTCTGAGTGAGGTGATTTTGTAGTTTCAGAGAAAAATACTTTTGAATCCATCATTTTGTTTATTCATGGGGTGCATATTTATTATGAATGATATACATTTGCTACATTTTCTCTTCTGCAGATTACATAAATATTTTTTAACTCGCCCCCTCCATGACACACTGGTCAACCTGAGGAGTACCTTCAGCAACAGACTGGTTCCACCAAGATGCAGGACAGAATGCCACAAGAGATCCTTCCTACCTGTGGCTATTAAACTGTACAACCCCTCCCCCTTCTGTCATGGGGTAGACTGAGACTTCCCTCCCCCCCCCCCAACTCAATCTTTGCACATCCCCAAAGCCTCACCACTCTTCACTTTATTTTCATGTTTCATGTATTTTGTGTTTTTATGACTGTTAGCAAATTAATTTCCTTCCCGGGATAACTAAAGTTCTAACGTATCGTAAACCGTAGTTTGTAGCTTGCTGAATAACATTTAAGAAACATTTAAAAAAAACTTAATCCTGATTTCCTTTATCTTTAAAAGTGTGACATTCAGCCAACTCCTCTTGCCACTGGTATATCCAAGTTCAAGATTAGCCCATATGTTCCTAAATTATCTTCATCGTCCAAACAAATAAATTAAAACATAACCCCAAATGAATGTTAAGCCAACTTGGCTAATGATTACTTCATTTATTTTTGTTGAACAAAATTATTACAATACCACTGCTCAATCCAATGATGCTCTGCTTTTCTGGGCACAACGTGTCAGATCGCCCTGCTGTTTGTGCATGCCCTCACCCCCTCCACAGCTCACATAGCCACACATACAATTTGCACCTGGGTGCTTCCATTTGAGTCTTGATCATGGTGGCCAAACCACAAGATAACTAGCCCTCCGATGGTGAAATCCAAACTCTCTCTCCCCCCCCCCCCCCCCCCCCCCCCACCTCTTCCTGGCCTGGAATGATCTGTTAGTTTTTTGGGAGCTTGTTACCCTTCAATAGCCTTTGAGCTACTTTTAGAAGCTTCTGATATTAAGGGAAATTTGCAAACAATTGAAATAGATCTTTATTAAGTTTTAAATGAATTAAGTTAAATTATTTAAAAAAATAAATAGTTTAAGCTACTAGGAATTAAATAAAACACAACGTTTAGCACACTTGCCTGCACCTATCTGCTTAATGAAGAGCTGTAAAGCCTTTCAAATGAATGGGTCACGCGCTTTTCACCAAACATCCCAGACTCACCGCTCATGCACTTGGCATTCATCCCATCAGCTGAGCATGTTTGTGCCCTGTCCTGGGTTTTGGTCAGCCCTGTGACATGGGGAGGTCAGATGTCTCTGTCTTCCGCATTGGAATGCACAGAAACAGAAGTATGGAGCAAGTTAACGTGCCTGGAGGGTCTCTGTGGTACTTTGGGGAACCCTTTGGTTAGCTGCATCGGAATTTTAGCCTATTATTTTTTCTCAGTTTTGTTAATTATTTCCGATCCTGCCACTTTTCCTGTTTAATATCAAAGCCAATACTTACATTTATTCTCAATAAAAAGTGTAACTTTTTCACCTTGGGTGGTCTTACCATCATTTTCATTTTTATATGTTCTATATTGTTTGAAAAGCTATATTTTAAATGTTATTGAAATACAAGTAACTCTTGTATACACATCCTTTGAAGCTCTGTTCAACTCTCTTCTTTTTCTACTCTTTGCTCCCCTGGTAGCTTGGTGTCAGGTTAATTTAGATGTGATCCTTCCTGTCTTCAAGTAACATTTGACACTTCAATTAAAGCTTCTTCCCATTGGACCAGAAAGCTTTTAATTTAGCAATCAGGTTTAGGATGCAGCCTAAAATGGTTCCACTCTGATGTTATACTATTTTGTAGTGATTGTAGGCTTTGAAGTCTAAAGGAAATATAATCTAGCTGTTCACATCACAGGCCATTAATCAAATTGTGTACCATTCATGGTGATATAAATTGCCTTTGGAAGGGAAATGTGAAAGTGTCTTTTTTACTTGCACTTTCCGATGTTTTACTGTGTCACCCTTCACATGAAGTTGACCTGTAGCATCTTTAAAACTTGACTTCTCCACCATCAGCTGTAATGAGGTATGTTAGATACATATATCACACCACATTAACCAATGGTAATGGTAACCATGAATATCCTGTTTTAGGATTGTAGGTTTTTCTGTCTAGTGTTGTGTATGTCATTTGTTGTAGTTTGGGGAAACAGAAGGCCCACGAAGGAGAAATGTTGAAAAATGTCATCCCCTAAACTAAAATAATGGAAAGTACTTGTGACTAGTGCTGTTGGAGTAGATTTAGTTCAAATACAGTGCTTAGACAGGAGACATCTCTGGAGAGAAGGAATGGGTGACGTTTCGGGTCGAGACCATTTCTTAAGACTCACCCGGCCCGACCTCGACTCGAAATGTCACCCATTCCTTCTCTCCAGATATGCTGCCTGTCCCGTTGAGTTACTCCAGCATTTTGTGTCTACCTTCAATTTAAACCAGCATCTGCAGTTCTTTCCTACACACTAAAAAAGGAGAGTTCAGTTAAATACTTTAATTATTGTTGCACTTCCTTTGCAATCAAATTATCCACTCCAGCCAGTACATATATTGATTGTGGAAATTGTTGGTTTCATTTGACATATTGCCAACAAATAGATCTATTTATAAAATAATAATAACAGTGCAGTTTGCATACTTTTTGAAGTCTTATTGTAAATTGGTTGTCTAACTAAACAATGAAATGGGTTTAGCCCTTTATGGTTGGCTGATGAATGCACATTATTCATGGTAACTTTGTTCATGTGAACTGGAGCTCATTCAGTGTGGTGCCAACTCATTAAGTACAGGCTGCTAGATGCATATCTTCATGTTTCTTTCCAGACATGATGCTTAATATTTTTGTTTGATTAAAATGATCACTGTTTGTGAATGATTTTAATGTTGCAGAAGAGTCCTGGTTTATCTTGAATGTCTCTTTATCCAGCAAATTACTTTTTGTATGGAAACCTTGTTTTTTATAGCTCAGCTTAGAAGAAAGCAAAATATCAGGTTCCTTTTAAGTGGTTGAAATGTCAGGTGTAGGATATGAGTGTACAGCCAGTGGGTGAGCAGTATGATCTGGTTTTAAAGTGTTTTGTATTCTACAATTAACTATATTCATTGAAAATAAGAACATAGAACATGGAATTGTCCAGCATAGAAACATGTCCGTGCTGACCTTGATGCTAAACCAATCTCCTCTGCCTGCATGTGATCCATATTCCTCCATTTGCCGTTCTAAAGGCCTCTTAAATGTCACTGCCATATCTGCGTCCAGCATCACCATTGTGACAACACATTCCAGGCACCCACCGCTCATTGTGTAAAAAAAAAGCCTCATCTCTACGCTCACTGCACACAATAATCCAAATACAGCATAACCAAAGTTATATAAAGCTGCAATGTAATTTCCTTACTCTTCTATTCAATGCTTTGACCATTGAAGGTCAGCTTTCATTTTCGTTTTAGAGATATAACGCGGAAATAGGCCCTTCGGCCCATCGGATCCGCGCTGACCAGCGATCCCCGTAAATTAACACTACCCTACACACACCAGGGACAATTTACATTTATACCAATTAACCTACTAGCCTGTACTTCGTTGGAGAGTGGGAGGAAGCCGAAGATCTCGGAGAAACCCCACGCGGTCACAGGGAGAACGTAAATCTCCGTACAGACAGCACCAGTAGTCGGGATCGAACCCGGGTCGCGGGTGCTGCAAGCGCTGTAAGGCTGCAACTCTACCGCTGTGCCACCTTTATAGGTGGCGAATCTGTGGAATTCTTTGCCTCAGAAGGCTGTGGAGGCCAAGTTAGAGGGATATATTTAAGGCAGAGACAGATAGATTCTTGATTAGTACTGGTGTCAGAGGTTATGGAGAGATGGCAGGAGAATGGGGTTAGGAGGGAGAGATAGATCAGCCATGATTGAATGGTGGAGTAGACTTGATGGGCCGAATAGCCCAATTCCTTTCCTATCATTTATGATCATAATTTTTACCACTGTCTAGTTGTGTTGCCCATTTCAGGGAGTTAAGAGTTTGGACCTCAAGATCCTTCTGTAAGCAATCATGTTTTGTTTGGATGACATGATTAATGTAGTAACACATGCTGCATCAAATACAACCATTCAATTTATTTGATCTCTTTGTATTTCACCCTATTTGCTAGCAAATACTTCTATTATGATTTTTCTCCTGCACTCAGATTCATGGGACTGCTTTAACAAAATATAAATTGTAATTTTGTAAATGCTGATATCACTATTGAGGCATTTACTTTACCTCCAGTCAGCTCCTAATTTTGGAAAGACGTGGCCTCTCCTAATGTGCACTTTCAGTTTACGTTGCAATGCAGTTCAATGTATACTTTTGGTGATGCTGCGCTTGTTGTGATTTGCATTTCATCGGATTGCTGAGCATCACCCAGACAACAAAGGGGCTTCTAAGTATGGAATTGCAAATGCACACTTACAAATGCAGATTCAGAACAAATGCCAACCTGGCAGTCAGCTTTTTTTTATTGTACGAAGGGTTTACAAATCTCTAAATGATGCAAAGATGTTTTACTGGGGTAAAAAGGAAGGAGATTGTAAATGGTGAAAATTTGGACTAAAAGAAAATTGGGAATTGGGGGAAGTCAAATCAATACCTGATAGAAAAAAGGTACACGTTTTAAGTGAAAACTTTAAGTAAAATTGTTGATTTCCTTCTAGTTTGTAGTTTTTTTTAGTTTAACGGGAAGATTCACACATGTAGAGTTATTTAGGAATCATTGCAAAAGGCTCATAACAAGCCTTAACGAAGCCAGTTAATCCACTATCCAAAGTCTGTCAATCTCCAACTTGAGCAGGATGCTCATAAAAGTGTTAGTTAACTGAATTTTCTGTTTTGTTTGCTTCCATTCGTGATTACCAGATTGTATTGATTCTCATTTTTTTCATAATTGGTCCTTGTATTGGAGAGATAGGTCTGTACTCAAGCAGAAAACAGTATGGAAAAGATATTGCAAGATATTTTGAATTTTCTTCTCTTTTTTTGTATACATGTTAATTTCTTTAATAATTGTAACCTGATAGGATTTGGAAAAGGGGTAGACTGGTTTCTGTTTTTAAATATTTCCTCTAGAAATATTTGCCTTCATAGAAAACCATAAAAAAGTGATAGCTAATGCTATTATTACTTGCTCAGTCCTTTGCTGGTGCACATTTGGGACTTTAAGCTGTTTATACAGCTGTTAACTATTTTAGCTTGCTCGTGCATCACAGTTATAGTCAAGATTGTTTCCTGTTTGGATTTAAACATGTGTCAATCTGTTACAGTTAAGTTTCTCTCTTCAGTGAATTACACTACCATTAGTTTATGCCTGAACTTTCTGAAAAAGCCACGTATAGGCTCTGAAGCTAAAAAAAAACGAAGCTCTGATATGAATGAACTACTGTATTGGAGCTGTTACTCCAGCTTTTTGTGTCTATCTTTGGTTTAAACCAGCATCTGCAGTTCCTTCCTACACGTACTGTATTGGAGACTAATATATCAGTTGAGATTTTAGATTTGGACTTTTGAAGAGCACTAACACGCAGCTGTTTTATCCAAGGGTATTCAAACTTTTGATGGGATATGTAGGACCTTCTGTAATTAATTTTGCATTGTTGTTTGATGTAGTTATAAAGTCCCCTTTGAAAATTCTGTCTGAGTTGATTAACTCCATAACAGCAGCATAAGTGCACGGTTGTATTGCGTCACGTCTATGTTTCATTTATAGCCTGGTCTAGGGTTGGGGCCCGAACCAAGGTTGATGTTAAATGCATCGAGACTGACATGAGAATGTAGTTTCACTGCCCTGATCTTCATAGACATTTACACTGACACCTGATTCACACTCCTCATGTTTAACATTGGTGTGAACCTGGAACCACTTTGAGCTACAAACTGAATTACATATAGCGTAGCAAGTGAATTTTAGTTTTGTTTGATCTATGCTTATACATATGAATTATGTAACTTTATTTCACACTGGTAGGGAAATTACATCCTATGAATATGTAAAAGGTTTTATTTATCAAGTCTTTTAAATTTTACACTGAAACATATGCAATATGTTTTGTGAAAAGTTATGTGAAATACATGTAAGGAATGTGTTCAAATAATAATCATGGAAGCTGTTTCTTTAAAAAATCTAAACAGAATGATTTTGATTTTGCTATTCCCAAAAGATCTTCCAAGCAGCTGCTGGTGCTTTGTTATTTTCAATCCTGCAACATTACTAATGTCGAGATAAAGGTTTAGCCACTTGGTTATTGTTTTAAAACTGGAATAACTCAGCAGAGCAGACAGCATCTCTGGAGAAAAGGAATAGGTGACGTTTCGGGTCGAGACCCTTCTTCAGACTGAGATTCAGGGGGAAATTGTTTTAAGCAGATAATATTTTGTGAGCTAGTTTGCTTGGTTATTATAGATTTTTCATGGGAACCCATTGTAGAGCTGGTAGTCACTTTGTGTAACAATCCCTGTCGCTGTTTGTCACCATCATTTGGCCTTTAAGGTATCTTCCCCTTGTCTCTGTTTTGTTTCCCCTTTATTTGTTTGTCTTCCTTTCTCTTTTTGGTTCCAGGTAATAGACTGTAATTAAGGTGAGGCTGTGGGACTAAAAGTCAAAGGCTTGTTTTAAACAGCAACCAGTGGGGAAGTACAGGTGGCCATAGACAATATTTTTAAGTACACAGTGAATGAGTGGTTAATTATCACTGGTTAATGGGAGTGATATTTTTCCATATAATGTGAAGGTCCCATAGAGGCAACATTGCAGTAGAATAGACTATGCATTATTGGTTTCAAGTCCGATGCTAGCCTGAGGTACCAAGAATGACACTTATTTATTATGTAATGTGAGAAATTGTTATTTATATTCTCTCATTTGTATTGGGTCAGTTTAAGGAAAGAGGTTCACCTATAGTGAATGTAATTACTGGTTGATGGCAAAATATTCAAGATGATATTAACATTGAACCCACGTTGTCCCTATGTGAGCTAAATCAACCAAGGTACTGCAACATTTATCATAACTTGCTCTTTTTGCAAAGGTTCCTCTCCTCACTGGGAATTCTGAGATTTTCGTATTGCTACCACCTTGTAATTCCCACTGCTCTCTTAATTCTTTAATCATGTTTTACCCAGACCTATTATCACAGCCACATGTCCTTCCTTGGTACTTGCCTTTGCTGCCTGCTTGTCCTGCATGTCTATTTCAGAGTTGGAGCAGCAGTGGGGGGATTTCAAAAGGAAGCTGTTGGATTTGCACAAAATTGGCCAATTGAGCAGCCAATAAAAGGAATGCAAAGTGTAGGGGAGTGGCCTGTTGGGAGAGAAGCCTTGCTGAGGTGAAGTGCTGTGTGGAGAGTCAGTTGGCTTTGGCTCGAGGCTTCATAGTGGAGGCTGAGGAGAGGGTGACAGGTGGTAAAGGTACTGTCTGCCATTTCTTGTATGTTGTACTTTTTCTCCCCCTCCTGGCTTCATTGCAGCAGAGATGGCAGGTAGAATCGTGCAATGTTCCTCGTGCAGGGTGTGAGATTTTAGAGAAACTGCTGGTATCCCTGATGAGTACACATGTGGGAATTGTGTCCAGGTACAGCTTCCTATTGGGGAACTGGAGCTGCAGCTGGACAACCTCGGGATCATCTGGGCGAAGGAGCATTAGCAGCTGAATGTTCTAGGGTATACATACTACAGGAGAGATAGAGATGGGGATAAAAGAGGAGGAGGTATTGCTCTATTGTTTAAGGGGAGTGTCATTGGCAGTAGTCCGAGACAACGTTACTGATGGCTTGTTCAGTCAGGTTTTTTGGGTGGAGCTGAGAAATAAAGAGGGGATGATCATCTTGTTGGGAGTGTACTAGCGCGAATCTCCGCCCAGCGAGGCCTGTGGACATCGGGAGCCGTGGACTCGGGTGGGAGGTGGCCGATTCAGAGGTCCTGGCCGCTGAGGATGTTCTCCCATTCGACGTCGTAGTTCCACCGTTCCCGGCGAGAGGGCCTGAACATCGGGCTGCCCGTGGCGGCGACTACAGGGGGCTCGGGAGGCCCCGTCCACGGGTGAACATTTGGGAGCATCAGCGAGGAGGTTGACTGGACTTTGGTTCCTTCCCTCACAGTGGGGAACTTTGGTGCCGCTGTGGGGATGTTTGTGTTGTGGACTACTGTGTTTTTGTGGTTTTTTTTAATTTTATTTTTTGTATGAGTGTAAGGGAATAAGAATTTTGTTGTCTCTTAATTGAAGACAATGACAATAAATTAAATCAAAATCAAATCAAATACGCCCCCAAATACTCTGGGAGCTGCAAGACTAAAATAAGTGTCATGTTAGGGGATTTAAATTTTGCCAGTGTAGATTGGGACTTAGATTGGATAGAAGTGACTAGACAGAGTGGAATTTGTCAAATGTGTTTGCTCAGGCAATATGTAGAGAGCCCTACATGGGCTAGGGCAAAGCTTAGGAAATTGGGATGGGCAAGTGACTGTTGTCTCCATGGGTGAGCATTTTGGGACCAGCAACCACTGTTCTATTAGCTTTAAAATAGTTATGGATCAAGACAGGGTGGGCCCACAAGTTAAAATTCTGAATTGGAGCAAGGCCAACTTTGATGGTATTAGACAGAAACTTCCTAAATTTGATTGTAGTAGGTTGTTTGCAGGCAAAAGAACATCCGGAAAGTGGAATGCTTTTAAAAGTGTGATGACAAGAGTTCAGGGCATGCATATTCTTGTTAGAGTGAAGAGCAAGGTAGGTGGGAGTAAGGAATCTTGGATGACAACAGAAATGGAAGCATTGGTCTGGAAAATGAAGGAGGCATGGGACAAACATAGGCATCTGGGATAAAGTGTGCAAGTGTGTCCCTGGAGGAGATTTAAGAACTGAGGAGCATACTTAAGAAAGAAATAAGGAAGGCGAAAAGGGGGGCAGGAGATAATGCCAGCAGATAATATTAAGGGAAATATAATGAGGGTAATTAGAGAGAGAACAGGGCCCCTCAAAGATAAGCGGTCATCTCTGTGTGGAGCCCCAACAGATGGGCAAGGTCCTTAATGAGTTTTTCTCCACTGTTTTACCGTGGAGAAAGACATGAAAACTGCAAAACTTGGGAGATTGCTAATGGAGATGTCTTAAGGGTAATCAGTGTATGGTAGAGGAGGTGCTTGGTAGATACATCTTGGTGCGTATCAGATGTATCTAGGAAGGTAGAGAATATATCTAGGAAGCTAGAGAATATATCATTGGCTGAGATATATACGAATAGTCATTAGATACAGGCGAGGTACTGGATGAGTGGCTAATGTTGTGTTTTTTATTTAAGAAGGGCTGCAAGGAAAAGCCTGGGAACAATAGACCGGTACACCTAACATCTATGGTAGGCAAGTTACTGGAGAGTTTTTGGAGGGATGAGATATATGTGCATTTAGATAGATGACCTAATTAGGGATAGACACAAAATACTGGAGTAACTCAGCGGGACAGGCAGCATCTCTGGAGAGAAGGAATGGGCGACGTTTCAGGTCGAGACTCTTCATCAGTCTGAAGAAGGGTTTCGACCCGAAACATCACCCATTCCTTCTCTCCAGAGATGCTGCCTGTCCCGCTGAGTTGCTCCAGCATTTTGTCTATCTTCGGTTTAAACCAGCATCTGCAGTTCCTTCCTACAAATTAGGGATAGTCGGCGTTGCTTTACATGTAGGAGATTGTGTCTTATGAATCTGAGTTCTTTGAAGGAGCCAAAAAGATTGATGAAGTTAAACCTCTAGACATTGTCCATATGGCAAGGCATTTAATAAGTATTGCCTGGTAAGTAGCCCTGGAAGGTTAGATCGCATGGCATCCAGGGAGAGCTAGTCGACTAGATAGAGAATTTGCTTCATGGAAGGAAGCAGAGGTTGATGGTGGAACATTGCTTTTACGATGGTGATTAGTGGTGTACCTCCGGGATTGTTGCTGGGCCATTGCTGCTTGTAGTTTATATCAACAATTTGGATGAGGATGTACTGGGAATGATTAGTAAGTTTGGAAATGACACTAAAGTGGGTGAAATCGTAGATAACAAAGATGGTTATCAAACATTACAGCAGTTTCATGATTAGTTGGGTTTGTCGGTTGGGGAATGGTTAATGGAGTTTAATGCAGATAAGTGCAAAGTGTATTTCGGGAAGTCAAACCAGGGCAGGACCTTGGAGAGAGTGGGAGAGCAGAAGGATCTAGGAGTGCAGGTACATGGTTCCTTGAAAGTATGTCGGAGGTAGTTGGGGTGGTCAAGAAAGCTTTTTGTACATTGGCCTTTGAATGTCAGGGTATTGAGTATGGAAGTTGAGATGTAATATTATAGTTGTAAAAGCGTTGGTGCAGCTGCATTTGGACTATTGTGTTCATATTTGGTCCCCTTGCTATATGAAGGATGGCTTTAAGCTGGAAAGAGTGCAGTGAAGATTAATGAGGATCTTGCCAGAGCTTGAAGGCCTGAGCGAGAGGCAGAGCTTGGGCAGATTTGGACTTCAAGAAATAAAGTGCAGGAGGCTGAAGAGTGATCTGATAGTGATGCATAAGATCATAAGGTGAATAGATAGGGTGAATAAACAGTCTTTCACCAAGAGTAGGGCAGTCAAGAACAAGGGAACATAGGATTGAGCTGAGTTGGGATAGATTTAACAGGAACCTGAAGGGGAGCTATTTTGGACAGAGGGTGGTAGATATATGGAATGAGCTACCAGGGGAGGTAGTTGAGGTAGGTGACTATAAGACTAAGAATATTTAAATACATTTTTGAACAGGTACGTGGATAGACAAGTTTTAGAGGCATATGAGCCAATCACATGTAGGTGTGACTATTGTAAATGGGTCACCTTGGTCAGCATAGGTAATTTGGGCCTAATTACCATGCTATATAACTAGACCCTATGGCCTCCAGCTCAATTTCCAAGCCTGGAACAGTTTTTCCTCAGTGTTCTACGCTTTACCCCAGGGATCTGCAACCTACGGCCCACGGGCCGAATCCGGCCCATAACCCAAATTCACCCGGCCCGCATGTGTATTATGTTTTCCATCATCTAGACTTCTTTAGACTACTAAATACTGTTAGCCAGCGCCATAAAGATGTGCTTTAATGCGCCTAGCAATCCTGTTTGCTGATACAAAAAATCGGAACTGATATAATCCCATGAACTGGGCAAAAGGTTAGTTGGATTGGCGGGTGCAGTTCCACTGCTGTAAAAGTACAGCTGCTGCGGTGCCTGGTGCTCAGCGCGCCCCGGAACCTTCCGTCCCCGCGCTTCACCCGGGGGAGGGTCAGGGCCAGGGTCAGGGCTTCCCTCCTCAAAGATGGTGGCACTGCTGGTAAGTGATCGTGTGGACGTGGCGGACAGGAATCCAGCGGTAAATGGACGGGACTGGACCTTGGAGAGGGAGGGAGGGAGGGCGATTGGGGAAAGAGGGGAGGAGGGCTAGGAGAGAGGGGGGGGGGGGTGGGAGAGTTGGGGGAGAGGAGGGCAGGAGGAGAGAGAGGAGGGGGAGAGAGGGTAACAAAGAGTCTGCACGAAGTTTAGGACCGAGAGGGGTGAGGGTAGTTTCAATACCAGTGCCTCAAACTAACTGCTACGTTCAGTAGACATAATATTGCTTAAATATTTAAATATATATGTGGCTCACCATCCGATCACAGACATGGTTCCTGGCCCCTATGCAGAAAAAGGTTGCTGATCTCTGTCGTGCATCAGTACATTCTGGCTCTTTCTCATCACGCATTACTCTGGGCCTTGTTCTTCAAAACATGCCGTGGACCTCTACTGTTCTTCATCTTCTGCCAGATTCAATGATTACAACAAGCACCCCCTCCTGATATCCACCAAGGATTGCAAGTTCATATGCCTACAAAGCAGGAGATCCTGACACTGGAGACTCGAAGAATGATCATAACTTGAAACATTGCCTATCTATTTCCTTCCACAGGTGCTGTGCTGCCTGACCTGAATTCCTCCAGCATTTTGTTTTTTTGTACAATTTGATCTGTTGTAAACTTCTTAATGTTGGGAATTTTCTTGTTGAATTGGATTGTTATTGAACTGCATCTCAACTTGTCTTTTTAATGCTCTTATCTATCAAAAATTAGTTGATGTTAGTCATGAAGATTTTGGTTAACTCAGTACTTGCAGCATTTGGTGCAAAGGTTTATGCTCTTTATAAAAAAAAAAAAAAAAAAAAAATGCATGTGTATGGAAAAAGTAAATAAAGGAGGGGGGAACCTTAGCCAGTGTATACTGGTTTTAGAAAAAAGTAACACATTTACAAGCTCCTTTCATAACCTCAAATACTTTAACCTAGGTGAAGGTGACCATTCACTAACAGAGCATCTGAAAGGAATTACAGGAAGGAAGCTAACGTGACATGTTCTGAATGGACAATAGTTGAAATTTTGTGCTGTGGTAGAAGGACTTCTTCAGTTCCACAGATCCTATAGCAAGCTCTGCTATAGGATCTTTGATCAGGTCTGTTTGTGGTGAAAGTGGAGGGAGGCAGGAACAAAGATCTTAGAGCAGAGTCTAAGATCTTTGGGCAGGAAGTCTCTCAATGGGAGTGATAGGTTAGCTGGAAAATGAAGACTGTTGTGAGAAAAGAGCGAACAGCACCATCTTCTGGACACTCGCTCTGCAAGTTCAAAAAAAGATGAGTATAGCACAAACAGTTGTCACACAGGAATGACAAAACCTTGACAAAGATGAAAAGACAAAGGACATTTAATATGTCGCAGATGTACAACTCGTGATCATACAATGGCTGATCTACTAGTCTATGGGTTAACAATGCACTGGGTTGGGGGAGGGGCAGGGTGTGAGATGGTCTGTTGAGCAGGAAGTATTTGTTTCCTGGCTAAATCCTGTATGCTGGCCTGGCTGCATTTTGGTGATTTTTTTTCTTCCCCCCCCTCTGGTTTGCCTCCTCCATTCTATATGCCCATCTAAAAGCCTCCTTATATGCTGCTGTCGTATCTGCCTCCATCACCATCCCCAGAAGCATGTTCCAGGCACCCACCACTCACTGTAAGGGGAAAGAAAACTAGCCTATCACGTCTCCTTTAACCTTTTCCCTCTCACCTTAAAGCACTTGTCTTTGACATTTGCATCCAGAAAAAGAGGCTCTGACTATCTATTTCTCTCAAAGTTGTATATGGGTCTACCAGGTCTCCCCTCCGCCTCCAGTAAATCCAAGTTTATCAAACCTCTTATAGCCAACACCCTCTGTTCCACCATTCTGGTGAACTTCTGCACTATTTTCAAAGCATCCACATCCTTCCTGTAATGGAGCAAACAGAACTGTATGCAATATACACATTTGGCCAAACCAAAGTCCTATATAGCTACATTATGACTTTCCTGGCTCCTATACTCAGTGCTCCGAACCATTAAGGAAAGCACACTGTGTGCATTTTTACTGCTCTATCTAATTACGATATGATATGTTTCGATAGAACTTTATTTATCCCAGGAGGGAAATTAATCTGCCAACAGTCATGAAATACAAGATACATGAGACAACAAAATAAAGTGACGAGTGGAAAGGATTGGGGATGTGCAAAGAGTGGGAGGTGGTGGGGGGGGGGGGGGGGGGGGGGAGTTGTACAGTTTGATAGCCACAGGGAAGGAGGGTCTCCTGTGGCATTCTGTCGTGCATCTTGGTGCAACCAGTCTGTTGCTGAAGGCGTTCTTCAGGTTGACCAGTGTGTCATGGAGGGGGTGAGCTGTATTGTCCAAGATACTCCACAGTTGGAGGAGGACCTTCCCCTCTGAGACCACATTCCATGAATCCAGGCACATTCAGAGAGCTGTGGCATTGGACCCCAAGATCCAAGTACATTAATACTTAGATTATTGACTGAATTTGGCTTTCACATATGCAGTGGTGGATTTGAAATGGGGTGTCTGCAGTAAGAATCTCAAATTTTAATTTCTGAAACGCTATCTCGCCCTCTAATCTTGGGGCTAATTACTTCATTGGAATGTAGTGGCATTCATTCTGGTGGTCAGATTGATTTGATATTGGCGAGACAGATGGACACTGGACCGGTTACTGCTCTGAAAGGGAAATTTGGTGAATTTGGTGAATTTCTAGAGACAGGCTGCAAATGTTGCCTATTTACTGGGAGGTTGTTGGGGGGGAGGGGTGTTAGACAGAGCTTAGTATTTGATACATGGAACCAGATGAGGAAGGGATGATGGGCATGTGTTTGAGGTGGAACGAACAGGTCAACCAAAGGAAAATAATTAAACAGCTTGGGTGGATATGTACGAGGGTTATGGGCAGATGGATGGGGTGAAAAATCCCGGTAATGAGAGGAGGAGAGAGAATGGACAGGTGGGAGTAGAAAAGGAACATGGAATTTGGGTTACCTGAAATTAAAAAAATCCATTGTGTTGTAAACTGTACAATGGAATGTGAGGTGTTGTTCTAGTTTACATTAGGCCTCACCATGGCAGTGGAAGAGGCGGAGGACAGACTGCTTGGTGTGGGAATGGGAATTGGAAGGGGAGATGAAATGCCTTGCAACCAGAAGCTCAGGGTGACCTTGGTGGACAGAGTTCAGCTACTCTCCAAAATGGTCACCATTGTAGAGTAGGTCACATTAAGACCATTGAATACAATAGATAGACACAAAATGCTGGAGTAACTCAGCAAAACACCCCTTCCATTTATTTTTGTATACTGGCTAGCTTACTTCTACACTGTCCCGATGCAGGGTCTTGGCCCACAACCACGACCTTGCGTATTGCCTTCACAGATGCCTGACCAGCTGCATCCCTTGCAGCAGTTTGTTTCTTCCTCTGGATTCCAGCAACTGTAGTCCCTTGCCTCCAGCAATTAAAAAAGCCTTGCAGAATTCCAGCACCTAACCCCCCCCTTTAATGCAAAAGTATTGATGTCTGTGGCTATTTTTAGAATGATTAATCTCCGAAGCCCACATATGGTTTTCTGTTTTAACGGGTGAGGCAATTGGTTCAGACTTTGCTCAGTGGAAAAGTCATTATCTGGATTTATATATTTGATTTGAAATTTATAGGTAATGAAATTTTACAGCATTGGAGGAAATAGTTAGATGAGATTTCCTCTGCAGGATAGGCTGGGCAAGCCAAAACTATGGTGTTGACGACCTGTTACTGTGGAGAGTTATTTCAACACGATGGTTGTTTGCATTTCCATTATGTAGAGAGACACTAGAATTTACAATGGGAAAAATTGACATTGAACAGGCATTATGCATGCACACACATGCATTCATAAACTAGTATCGAATATCTTAACTTATTTTTAAGCTTGTTGGTAATCCAGTGATAAATAAGACATTCAGAACATTCAGAATAAGTATTCAGAGTGTTGTTTTCAGAGCCTCTCTTACCGACTGGTCAAACCAATAACTATGCAATATACAAGAACAAGGAACTGCAGATGCTGGTTTATACCAAAGAAAGACACAATATGGTGGAGTAACTCAGTAGATCAGCAGCAGCAGCCCTGGAGAACATGGATAGGCAGTGTTTTGGATCGGAACCCTTCAGACTGATTTGAATATCAATATACCTGTACTAAGTAAATATAAAAGCAGTGTATTACTTAATTGAAATTGTATATTCTCTTGTTGCCAATGGAACATATCAAATATTGAACTGAAATCGATAGCTTTGCACCTACCTGCTAATGTAACATAAACTTTGGTTTAATCTGAACCTTGCATAGTTTATACTGCTCATCATTAGCTAAACATTGTAACATCCTATACCAACATCCAAACTGTTTTCCTTTATTTCATTTAAAAAGTCTTTATGCTTTTAAAAAGTCTTTATGCTTATGCTTTATGTTTATGGAGCACTTCGGGTCCAGTGATCACAATACAATTAGTTTCAATATAATTATGGAGAGGGTCAGAACTGGACCTAGGGTTGAGATTTTTGATTGGAGAAAGGCTAACTTTGATGAGATGCGAAATGATTTAAAAGGAGTGAACTGGGACATTTTGTTTTATGGGAAGGATGTAGAAGAGAAATGGAGGCCATTTAAAGGGGAAATTTTAAGAGTACAGAATCTTTATGTTCCTGTTCGGTTGAAAGGAAACAGTAAAAATTGGAAAGAGCCCTGGTTTTCAAGGGAAATTGGACATCTTGTTCGGAAAAAGAGGGAGATCTACAATAATTATAGGCAGCATGAAGTAAATGAGGTGCTTGATGAGTATAAGGAATGTAAAAAGAATCTTAAGAAAGAAATTAGAAAAGCTAAAAGAAGATATGAGGTTGCTTTCGCAAGTAAGGTGAACGTAAATCCAAAGGGTTTCTACAGCTATATTAATAGCAAAAGGATAATGAGGGATAAAATTGGTCCATTGGAGAGACAGAATGGACAGCTATCTGCAGAGCCAAAAGAGACGGGGGAGATATTGAACAATTTTTTTTCTTCGGTATTCACCAAGGAGAAGGATATTGAATTATGTGAAGTAAGGGAAACGAGTAGAGTAGCTATGGATACTATGAGTTTCAAAGTAAAAGAAGTACTGACACTTTTGAAAAATATAAAAGTGGATAAGTCTCCAGGTCCTGACAGGATATTCCCTAGGACATTGAGGGAAGTTAGTGTAGAAATAGCCGGGGCTATGACAGAAATATTTCAAATGTCATTAGAAACAGGAATAGTCCCCGAGGATTGGCATACTGCACATGTTGTTCCATTGTTTAAAAAGGGTTCTAAGAGTAAACCTAGCAATTATAGACCTGTTAGTTTGACTTCAGTGGTGGGCAAATTAATGGAAAAGATACTTAGAGATAATATATATAAGCATCTGGATAAACAGGGTCTGATTAGGAACAGTCAACATGGATTTGTGCCTGGAAGGTCATGTTTGACTAATCTTGAATTTTTTGAAGAGGTTACTTGGGAAATTGACGAGGGTAAAGCAGTGGATGTTGTCTATATGGACTTTAGTAAGGCCTTCGACAAGGTTCCTCATGGAAGGTTGGTTAAGAAGGTTCAACTGTTGGGTATAAATGCAGGAATAGCAAGATGGATTCAACAGTGGCTGAATGGGAGAAGCCAGAGGGTAATGGTGGATGGCCGTTTATCGGGTTGGAGGCAGGTGACTAGTGGGGTGCCTCGGGGATCTGTGTTGGGTCGTTTGTTGTTTGTCATGTACATCAATGATCTGGATGAAGGTGTGGTAAATTGGATTAGTAAGTATGCAGATGATACTAAGATAGGAGGTGTTGTGGATAATGAAGAGGATTTCCAAAGTCTACAGAGTGATTTAGGCCATTTGGAAAAATGGGCTGAAAGATGGCAGATGGAGTTTAATTCTGATAAATGTGAGGTGCTACACCTTGGCAGGACAAATCAAAATAGGACGTACATGTTAAATGGTAGGGAATTGAAGAATACAGTTGAACAGAGGGATCTGGGAATAACCGTGCATAGTTCCTTGAAGGTGGAATCTCATATAGACAGGGTGGTAAAGAAAGCTTTTGGTATGCTAGCCTTTATAAATCAGAGCATTGAGTATAGAATTTGGGATGTAATGTTAAAATTTTACAAGGCATTGGTGAGACCAAATCTGGAGTATGGTGTACAATTTTGGTCGCCCAATTATAGGAAAGATGTCAACAAAATAGAGAGAGTACAGAGGAGATTTACTAGAATGTTGCCGGGATTTCAACAACTAAGTTACAGAGATAGGTTGAATAAGTTAGGTCTTTATTCTCTGGAGCGCAGAAGGTTAAGGGGGGACTTGATAGAGGTCTTTAAAATGATGAGAGGGATAGACAGAGTTGATGTGGACAAGCTTTTCCCTTTGAGAATAGGGAAGATTCATACAAGAGGACATAACTTCAGAATTAAGGGACAGAAGTATAGGGGTAACATGAGGGGGGACTTCTTTACTCAGAGAGTGGTAGCGGTGTGGAATGAGCTTCCAGTGGAAGTGGTGGAGGCAGGTTCGTTGGTGTCATTTAAAAATAAATTGGATAGGCATATGGATGAGAAGGGAATGGAGGGTTATGGTGTGAGTGCAGGCAGGTGGGACTAAGGGAAAAAAAGATAGATAGTCAGAGCCTCTTTTTCTGGGTGCAAATGTCACGGACTTGTAGGGCCGAGATGGCCTGTTTCCGTGCTGTAATTGTTATATGGTTATGTCACCCAACAGTTTTTTGGTATTTTTATCAAATAATAAGATTTTTCTTTCGGATCTGGGTTTTAGCATTTGTCGGCACAGAGCTTGTACTCACTGGAGTTTAGAAGGATGAGGGGGAACTTAATTGAAACATACAGAATAGTGAAAGGCTTGGATAGAGTGGGTGTGGAGAGGATGTTTCCACTAGTGCAGGGGCCTCCAAATTTTCACAAAAAACTGGAGTCACTCTGCGGGTCAGGCAGCATCTCTGGAGAAAAGGAACGCAACGTTTTGTGTTGGTGGTGACGGCTGTATTGCGTGGGAAAGATACTAGGTGCGGGGTGAGGAAGGGTCGGAGCGAATGATGGGCCCTGAACAGCGGCCCAATCTCCTCCTACAACCGCCCCCCTTGATTGCGGCCGCTGCTTGCAAATCTGCTAACGGCGCTTTTAAAACAGCGCTTTTAAAACAAACCCCTCCTGTTGGCTGGCGGAGGAGGGAGGCGGTGGCGATGGAGTTCCCAACGGCCAAGGCAGCGGGGCGATATTGTCCGAGGAGTGCTGGCCCTCCTTCCTCCATACCTCGCCCCCCTTCTCCCTCTCTCTCTTGTACGCCCCCTCCACCCCCCCCCCCCCCCTTATCCTGGGATCCCTCCTCTCCATCCCGCACTGATCCCCATTCCCGCCTCTATTCAGTCCTCACTGACATCCCCTTTGCTCCCCTCCCCCTCCCCCCCCCCCCCCCCCCCCCCCCCCCCCCCCCCCCCCCCCCCCCCCCCCCCCCCCCCCCCCCCCCAACCACCCAATCTATTCATCCTGCGCTGGCCACCCTATCCACCTCGCATTGATTCTCCTGCCACCGCCCCCACCCCCCCCCCCCCCATCCTACACTGGTCCCCCAATTCATCCTGTACCTACCCCTTTCCCCATCCATCCTGCACTTCTCCTCCATCCATCCTGTACTGATCCCCCATCCATCCTGTGCTAATCCACGCATTCATCCCGTACTGACCCACCCTCCATTTACCCTGCATCTTCCCCTCATTCATCCTGTAGTGATCCCTCATACATCCTGCACAGACCCACCGATCCACACTGTACTGATCTCCCCCCCCCCCCCATCATCATGTGCTGATCTCCCCCCCCATCCATCCTGTACTGATCCTCCCATTCAGGAAGAATGGGGAAAACAGTCTGAAGAAGGGTCTCAACCCGAAACATTGCCTATTTCCTTCATTCCATAGATGCTGCCTCACCCGCTGAGTTTCTCCAGCACTTTTGTCTACCCCCATCCATCCCGTACTGCACCCCTCCATTTATCATCACTGACATCCCCCGTGCTCTCCCCTCACAATTTTACCTACTCCAACCAACACGCACTAATTCCTCTGCCTCAATCCGTCCATTCTGCACTGACTGCCGACTAAACCCCCCCCCCCCCACCATCTATCCACCCCGCACTGATTCTCTCTCACACACACACGCACACGCACACACACACACACACACACACACACACACACACACACACACACACACACACACACACACACACACACACACACACACACACACCCCCCCCCCCCCCCATTGACCCTATTGTAGTGGAAATGTCTTCAGAGCGAACATTGACTATGTTTGATATCGGAATGCAATCAAATGTGTTTTAATTCCCAATGTTATTATTTGTTTTAATCCATGAAGATGGATTAATTAAATTGTGAACACGTGAAACATTAAAACCGCAGTGTTCGATTGTCACTGCTGCCGCACTGTTATTACAGAATTCATTTTAACGGCAAATCAATGCTCTTAATATGGAGTATCAGTACTGTAGTTATTTAATTAGCAACATTCACAACTATATGTCCGCATATATGTTACCATGGCCCAGGATTTATTGACACAGGTTGATCATACGCTGAATAATCCAATGACATTTTAGTTTAGAAGTGGAAAGAACTAATAGAAATTGCATTAATTGCAATGTGTAAAAAGAGTTGAGATACTGTCTTATAATTTTGCTGCATGTCATTGTGGGATATATCATGTCTTGATTGGTGAATATGTTTAGTTTGTGACTTTATTTGAAGCAGAAATAATATATGAATGCTTCATTGAGTATAATTCAGACTGGTAACTATGCACTTCGTCCGAGCACATTATTGCACGCGTCATGCAAGCCATCTTAAATGACCACCTAAACTGTAATTTGGCAACCTAAAAAGCTGCCGAGGTTGCCCGGCTGGCAACAGGGAAAAAAAGTTAAGCGAGAGCCCTGCTCGGGCATATTATCAGAGCCACACACACGTAATGCTCGGCCATCGGGCACATACACACAGGGCCGGCTACCGATCCGCCGATCTACGCAGGGCTGGCGAGAGAGAGAGAGGGGGGGAGAGGGAGGGAGAGAGGAGGACTCCCCTGGCCGCGCCGGCACGTGTCGGCGGATACCCGGTCAAAATGTCCAGGTCAGCGTGGCGCCCCGGAGCAGAAACTGTTCACGGGTCACCCTCATGAGGGAAGACCGCTGCACACTGACCCTGGCCAACCTTGCCGCCAACCAGCCTGTTTCCGCTCTGTATCTCTAAAGCACAGAACCCGCTAAATAGCCCGCCACACGGAATGTGTTGAGCTTGCTGCGGGCCGGATAAAATCTCGTGGCGGGCCGGATATGGTCCGCGGGCCACAGTGTGGAGACCCCTGCACTTGTGGGAGAGTCTAGGACCTAAGAATTAAAGGACATTCTTTTAGGAAGGAGATGCGGTGAAATTTCTTGTCAGACGGTGGTGAATCTGTGGAATGTTTTGCCACAGAAGGCTGTGGAGGCCAAGGCAGGGATATTTTTAAGGCAGATTGATTCTTGATAGTACGGGTGTCAGATATTATTGGGATAAGGCAAGATAATGGGGTTAGGAGGGAGAGATAGAAACAGCTGTGATTAAATGGCGGAACGGAATACTACTTGATGGGCGGAATGGCCTAATTCTACTCCTATTACTTATGACCTTATGTACCGAGGTACAGTAATAAAATTTTGTTGTGTAGAAACTAGTCCATGGTAAGACTTGTACATGATTGCAATCAAGCCGTCCACAGTGTACAGATACAGGATAAAGGGAATAACATGAATAATGTTTAGTGCAAGTTAAAGACAGAAATGTCCAATCAAAGATAGTCCGAGAATCTCCATTGAGGTGGATAGTAGTTCAGGACTGCTCTCTGACTGAGGTAGTTTCTCTCTAGTTGTGATTGTTTCAGAGGGCTTTGGTATTCCCAAAAGTCAGAATGTTTGTTGGGTTTCCTACTGATCATGAAGGGACCTTCGTTGTTGTGTGAAGCCCCTTGGGCAACAATGACCATAATATGGTGGAATTCCGCATTAGGATGGAGCGTGATATGGTTAATTCCGAGACTAGGGTCCTGAACTTAAAGAAAGGAGACTTTGAAGGTATGGGACGGGAATTGGCTAGGATAGATTGGCAAGGGTTGACGGTGGAGATTCAATGGAAAAGATTTAAAAACTGCATGGATGAAAAATTGTTCATCCCTATCTGGCGAGAAAAAAAAGGGGAAGGCGGCTCAACCGTGGCTAACGAGGGAAATCAAGGATTGTGTTAAAGCCAAGGAAGTGGCATATAAATTGATCAGAGGAAGCAGCAAACTGTACGACTGGGAGTAATTTAGAACTCAACAGAGGAGGACAAAGGGGTTAATTAAGAGGGGAGAAAAAGAATATGAAAGAAAGCTTGAGGGGAATATAAAAACTGACTGAAAAATTCTGTAAAAAGAAAAAAGATTAGTGAAAACAAGTGTAGGTCCCTTACAATCAGAGACCGATTAATTTATAATGGGAAACTAGGAAATGGCAGAACAGTTAAACGAGTACTTTGTTTGTATCTTCCTTAGTGAAGACAGAACCATTCTCCCAGAAATACTAGGGGACCAAGCATCTAGTGGCAGGGAGGAACTGAAGGGAATCCACATTAGTCAGGAAATGGTGATAGGTAAACTGTTGGGACTGAAGGCACATAAATCCACAGGACCTGAAGGTCTGCATCCCAGAGTACTCAAGGAGGTGGCCCTAGAAATAGTGGATGCATTGGTGATCATTTTCCAATGTTCTCTCGATTCTGGATCAGTTCCTGTGGGCTGGAGGGTAGCCAATGTAACTTCACTTTTTAAGAAAGGAGGGAGAGAGAAAACGGGGAATTATAAACATTCGCCTTACATCGGTAGTGGGGAAGATGCTCGAGTCGATTATTAAAGATGTTGTATTAGCGCATTTGGGAATCAGTGACTGGATCAGTCAAAGTCAGCAAGAATTTATGATGGGGAAATCATGCTTGATTAATCTTCTGGAATTTTTTGATGATGTAACAAGTAGAATGGATAAGGGAGAGCCAGTGGATGTAGTGTATCTGGACTTTCAAAAAGCCTTTGATAAGGTCCCACACAAGAGAATAGTGTGCAAAATTGGAGCATGGTATTGGGGGTAGGGTATTGACATGGATAGAGAACTGGCTGGTAGATAGGAAGCAAAGAGTAGGAATTAATGGGTCATTTTTCAGAAAGGCAGGCAGTGACTAGTTGGGGTGCCGCAAGGCTCGGTGCTGGGACCCCAGTTATTTACCATATATATTAACAGTTTAGACGTGGGAATAAAATGTGATATCTCCAAGTTTGCGGATGACAGTGGGTGGCAGTGTGAGCTGTGATGAGGATGCTATGAGGCTTCAGGGTGACTTGGATAAGTTGGGTGAGTGGGCAGATCTATAGCAGATGCAGTATAATGTGGATAAGTGTGAGGCTATCCATTTTGGTGGTAAGACTAAGAAAGCAGATTATTATCTAAATGGTTAAGAAAGGACTGCAGATGCTGGAAAAATCGAAGGTAAACAAAATTTAGCTGGAGAAACTCAGAGGGTGAGGCAGCATCTATCGAGCGAAGGAATAGGCGGCGTTTCGGGTCGACTAATGTTTGGGGGGGGCGGGAAAACGAAAGGAAGAGGTGGAGACAGTAGGCTGTGCGAGAGCTAGGAAGGAGAGGGGAAGGAGGGAGAAAGCAAGGACTACCTGAAATTAGAGAAGTCAATGTTCATAGTGCTGGGGTGTAAATTACCCAAGCGAAATATGAGGTGTTGTTCCTGCAATTTGCAGTGGGACTCATTCTGGCCATGGAGGAGGCCCAGGACAGAAAGGTCGGATTCAGAATGGGAGGGGGGGGGGGGGTTGAAGTGCTGAGCCACTGGGAGATCAGGTTGGTTAATGCGAACTGAGCGGAGGTGTTGGGCGAAGCAATCGTCAAGCCTGTGCTTGGTCTCACCGATGTAGAGTAGTTGACACCTGGAACAGCGGATGCAATCGATGAGGTTGGAGGAGGTGCAGGTGAACCGCTACCTCACCTGGAAAGACTGCTTGGGTCTTTGGATGGTGTCAAAGGGGGAGGTAAAGCGAGAAGTCTAGCATTTCCTGCGGTTGCAAGGGAAAGTACCGGGGAGGGGGTGGTTTGGGTGGGGACGTATTGACCAGGGAGTTACGGAGAGAGCGGTCTCTACAGAAAGCCGAAAGGGGATTAGATGGGCAGATGTGGCCAGTAGTGCGATCCCGTTGGAGGTGGTAAAAATGTCAGAGGATTATCTGTTGTATGTTATGGCTGGTAGGGTGGAAGGTGCGGACAAGGGGGACTCTGTCCTTGTTACGAGTGGGGGGGATGGGGAGTGAGAGCAGAGTTACGGGATATAGAGGAGACCCTGGTGAGAGCCTCATCTAGAGTAGAAGAGGGGAACCCCCGTTCTCTAAAGAATTAAGACTTCGATGCCCTGGTTTGGAACACCTCCTCCTGGGTGCAGATGCAGTATAGACGGAGGAATTGGGAATAGGGGATAGAGCCCTTACAGGAAGCAGGGTGGGAAGAAGTGTAGTCCAGAGAGCCATGGGAATCGGTGGGTTTATAGTAGATGTCAGTCAGAAGTCTGTTACCTGCGATGGAGATAGTGAGGTCTAGAAACGGTAGGGAGATGTCGGAAATGGTGTCTAGAACAGATTAGGAAAAGGGGAAATACAACGAGACCTGGGTTTGTACACCAGTCACTGAAATTAGGGGGGATGCAGGTACATCAGGCAGTGAAGAAAGCTAATGGCATGTAGGCCTTCATTGCGGGAGGATTTGTTTAGGAGCAAGGAGTTTCTACTGCAGTTTTACAGGGCCCTGGTGAGACCACACTGGGAGTATTGTGTGCAATTTTGGTCTCCTAAATTGAGGAAGGACATTTTTGCTCTTGAGGGATTGCAGGATATATTCACCAGGTTAATTCCCAGGCGGGACTGACATTTGATGAAAGAATGGGTCGAATGGGCTTGTATTCACTGGAATTTAGAAGGATGAGAGGGAATGGTATAGAAACACATACAATTCTTAAAGGATTGCACAAGCTAGATGCAGGAAAAATGTCCCCATGTTGGGAGAGTCCAGAACCAGGGATCAAAGTTTGAGAATAGGAGGTAGGCCATTTAGGACTGAGATGAGGAAAAAAAAAATCACCTGAATAAGGGGTAGGCCATTTTGGACTGAGATGAGGTTTAAAAAAAAACAAAAAAAGAGTTGTGAATCTGGAATATTCCGTCACAGAAGGCATTGGAAGCCAATTCACTGGACCTTATCAAGAGAATTAGATTTTGCTCATAGGGCTAAAGGAATCGAGCGATTTGGGGAAAAAGCAGGAATGGGGTACTGATTTTCGATGATCGCCCATGATCATATTGAATGGCGGTGCTGACTCAAAGGGCCGAATGGCCTATGGAAGTCATTATTTTTTGCCGAATAGGTACCTGCACTATAGGCTAAAATATTTTGACGTCCATATAACCATCTTAATTCTGTTTCACTCTGGGGCAAAATTAGTAATGAAAAGGTGAAGCAGTTTGTATACTTTTGTAAAATTACTAAATATTCTAATTACCCAGGCCTTACCTTCAGGCCTTACCAACAATCGATAGCTTCCTGTGTAATTATGTGCTACTGAAATTTGTACACCATAATTAACTGGAGGAAAGCCCCCAGCTGCTGTTGTGTAAATCCTAGTAACAGGGGATATCTGCAGCTGTGAGTTGGGAGTTTGAACTCGGTGTAATGACCTGCAAACTGCACAATTAAAATTAACTTTGCTTTGATTTAGAAATAGTGCAGGGTGGTCCTGACTACCATTTTGCAGATCCCCTTTTAGAAGATGTCAGTCACTGTATCATAGTAATGAATCCAGTGAAAGGAAGAAAAATGTATTGCTTCCAATCTGCATTCTCTTTACTTCAAATATTTGCTCTGGCATTCATGCACATTAACAGATACTTATGGTGTAGAAAGTGATTTATGATCAGATATGTTCATGTAATGAACAGTTAAAGTTGTAATAGGATCCCTTGCACCCAATCAACCTACAGCAAATTCACTTTTTAAGATGTAGAAAACAAATTAAATTTGAAATTCTAGATGTATTTATTACTACAACTGTATTGGAATTACATCACAATATTTGTTTAGTGGTCGGTTATTTTTCAATTTTAGCATTTGGGAGTTGGAAGAAGAATGAAGATGGGGTGGTTGAGAAGAAAAGTATTTGATTATGATAATATTTTAAAGGACTATTATTTCTTCAGCAAGGTAATATTACCTCAAAAGGTCCAGTAAGGAAATGCTGCTGCTGAATGTGTATTGGTTTTCAATAGGGGGGTTGCACGAAAGGGTCATAGGGCTCGACGCACGGAGCCGCTAAATCCAACTGGAAGACATCCGTCACTTCCGGTATATGTTATTGATGCTAGAAACGCGTACTTTCCTACCTGTTAAAAACCGCTAAAATATTGAATTTTTGCGCTGAAAAAAATTGTGGGAATCGGGGTAAGTGTGAGAGACATGTACCCAACTTTAGAATTCCAAACGTGAAGTGAAATGAAGGTATAGAGAAGCGAGAACTGAAGGGACTACAGCAGCTAAAGTGCTTGGTAAACATTGAAAATATTGGGAATTATCCCGTTTGCTCACTGCATTTCATCAAGTAAGGCATTATTTGTGTTTTTTCTTGATTCCTTTGGTATCTTAAAAATTCTCAGAAGTGATAAATCTGGCTGTAAACTTTTGTTCAGATGCGTTTTCATTTTGTATGTAAAAACCCACGGGAACCATGGGCGATTTAAAAAAAAAAATCACACAAATAATGCCTGACTTGATGAAATGCAGTGAGCAAACCCGATAATTCCCAATATTTTCAATTCCGATATCTGCACGTCCAATGTTTACCAAGCACTTTATCTGCTGTTGTCCCTTCAGTTTTTGATCTGCAATTTATTGAGCCAGTCGGGGTGACCGTGAGGCACAGCTACCTAGATTTACAGTTTAAAAAAAAAGGCATTATTGACTTATGATGAAATTCAGCGAGCAAATGCGATAATTCCCGATATTTTGGACCTTTAAATCTCCACGGCAAATGTCCACTGTTCACTTCCGCTGGATTGGCACCTTCAGCTCCCTCTTTAATTTACCTTAGTTTCTATCTTTTTTTTTTTACTGTAAATCTAGGTAGCTGTGCCTCACGGTCACCCCGACTGGCTCAATAAATTGCAGATCAAAACCTGGCCGTTTTCTATGTTTTTAACGGGTGGGAAAGTGCGTGTTTTCCCATCCACTAACATGTACCGGATGTACACAAAAAAGCTGGAGAAACTCAGCGGGTGCAGCAGCATCTATGGAGCGAAGGAAATAGGCAACGTTTCGGGGCGAAACCCTTCTTCAGACTGAAGTCTGCCTATTTCCTTCGCTCCATAGATGCTGCTGCACCCGCTGAGTTTCTCCAGCTTTTTTGTGTACCTTCGATGCTCCAGCATCTGCAGTTCCTTCTTAAACAACATGTACCGGATGTCTAGCATGTCCTCCACTTGAGATTTTCGGTCACGTGGGTGCGGATCTACGCTCCAGTGACCTTTCGTGAAATCACCCTATACCTTCATTTCGCTTCACGTTTGGAATTCTAAAGTTGGGTACATGTCTCTCACACTTACCCCGACTCCCGCAATCAGCGCAAAAAATCAACATTTTGGCGGTTTTTAACAGGTAGGAAAGTACGCGTTTTTAGCATTAATAACATACACCAAAAGTGACGGATGTCCTCCAGATGGATTTAGTGGCTCCGTGCGTCGAGCCCTCTGACCCAGTGACCTTTCGTGCAACTCCCCTATAGGAATTTCATGAAAGTTATCCTCAAGTCACTTATTTTTGCTGCAGTAAAGAGAGTGCAGTTACATGCAAAGAGTGATTGCTGTTTCCAGAAACTGAGAGACAACTGGTAAATGAACATCTGATTCCTGTTCTGTTAGGGGTTCGGAGATAATAGAGGGCAAGAAACACCTTTAGTATATGTGGCTGGTCTCGCACTATTTATCACTCTTGTTTCTGTTGAGATTCCTGATACTAAATTACAGAGCACATGATGTTTTGAGGAGAAATGAGTATGAAGGTCAGGCCAGGGGAGTTAACTAGATACATAACTGAAATTATTCATGCAAAATACAATGGTACTGATATAAGCAGTCAGAACCTTTCTTCGAAGGGTGCAAATGTCAAGGACTAGAGGGCATCGCCTTAAGGTTAGTGGAGTAATATTTAAGGTCATTTATGTGGAAAACATTTTTTTTTTACACTGAGTTTGGTGGGTGCCTAGAATGCATTGCCATATATAATGGTGGAGGCAGATATGATAGTGTCATTTAAGAGGCAGAGGGGATTACTTTAATTTGGCATCATGTTCAGTGCAGAGAATGTAGGCTGAGGAGTCTGTGCTGTACTGTTCTATGTAGTGCCATATAGATGTATAGTAGGGAAGTACTGCTAAATTACTAAAGTCTTGAGTGGAAGAAGAGTATTGAAACATTGATAATATGTTAACGCATGTTATCCTGAACATGCAGCAATATTCCAACTTTTGAATGAATTCACATATTTCCTTCAAAGCTGCTGCATTCATAGGAGATTCTCACTTAACACTTTTTTGGTAAATGTTATCAATGGTTTGGATACACCAACATATGATATCATATCTTTCCTAGCAATATTTAAAATCTGCCGTTATCAGCCTGTTCACAATACGACCCAATCTCCCTTTCCAGTCAATTATTTGCATAGTTTGTAGCCTAGCAAATCCAAGCCCTTCTTACCTGAAGGTATTTGTTTGGTTCCATAAAGGGGCAACAAAGCATTGGTATGCCATTGTAGTTGTAGCTATTGATTTTTGTTTTTTATATTTTCTGTAAGATCTCAACCTGCCTCAGAATAATATTTGGAAAAGGTGATGGCAAATAGTTTTTTTTTCCAAGCATCAAGTTGCATTTCAGGATTTGTGATGCGGCAACCTAGATTTTCAGCCTCATAATGGAACTTGAATGTAGCCAAATACCAGTGTGTTTTGAGGATTGTTGACAGCTAAATAACCCTTAACACAACCATAACAAACTGCTATTATCTTATTGATTACTCTTTTGGGCAATCTGATGGCTAAACAAAACAGAAGTCTGAATGTCCTCATTCTTCAGGGAACGGGGTTCCCCTCCCCTACTATAGATGAGGCTCTCATCCATATCCCGTGATACTTCTCTCTCTCTCCCCATCCTCCCACTTGTAACAAGGGCAGAGTCCTCCTAGTCCTTACCTTTCACCCCACTAGCTGTCACATACAACAAATAGTCCTCCGTCATTTTCGCCAACTCCAACGCGACCCCACCACTCGCCACATCTTCCCATCTGCCCCCCCGACTACTTTCCGCAAAGTCCGCTCCCTCCGTAACTCCCTGGTCAATTCTTCTCTTCCCTCCCGCACCACGCCCTCCCCGGGCGCTTTCCCTTGCAACCGCAAGAGATGCTACTTGTCGCTTTACCTTCCCACCTCTACTCAATTCAAGGACCCAAGCAGTCGTTCCAGGTGCATCTCCTCCAACCTCATCTATTGCATCCGCTACTCTAGATGTCAGCTGATCTACATCGGTGAGACCAAGCGTAGGTTTGGTGATCGTTTCGCTGAACACCTCCGCTCGGTCCGCATTAACCAACCTGATCTCCCGGTGGCTCAGCACTTAAACTCTCCCTCCCATTCCGAATCCGACCTCTCTGTCCTGGGCCTCCTCCATGGCCAGAGTTAGCACCACCGGAAAGTGGAGGAGTAGCACCTCGTAGTGGAGGAGTAGCACCTTGGGCAGTCTGCACCCTAGCGGCATAAACATTGAATTCTCCAATTTCCTCTCCAATTGATCCTGAGTCAAGCACTTGTGCATCTAAACTTTATTTTGGAAAAACACAATAACAGTTCCCCACTACTATACCTAATCACTGCGGGTTCGATCCTTGTAACTGCTTGGCCAAGCTCTTGTAGCCTCGTGCAAGCAGAGACACTCCAAAAGGTCACTCAGTCTCAAGTGTTCTTCCAGAAGATCGACACATCGTGGGGGCTACCTTTTATGGGTCCCCGAACCATATGGGGGTGGTCTCTTTACAGTCCAATAACAGATATCGACCAACACAGTACATGTTAGACATTTCCCTAACCCAATAATACAGTAACCAATACATTGTATTCAAACAGAGCTTCTGGAAGGAAACAAACATAGCAACATTTGCCCAGATATTCAAGAAACCTAGATGAGGCTTAACCCAATCAGCTTCTAGCAAAGTAAAGTTTTGCAACAATATTTACAATGTGTATGTCTGGTTTGCATTCAGCCAATCCGTTTCATGCAATATTCACCCAATTGTAAGAATCTGCAGATGTCCCATTCTTTCCCTGCAACTCTTATCTAGGCTCCAGACAAGCTGGCAGCATTCTGCAGCTTGTCCCATTTCTGCAGAAGGCACATTTAAATTGACCAAATGGCCTAGCAGCCCAGAAGCCTTTATTCAATTTTAGTATCCTGGCATCTACAATTTGACCAGAATTAACAATCTGAAGAAGGATGTTCATGTAATTAAGGGAGTGCAAACATGGTTACAGTGCCCTCCATATTGTTTGGGACAAAGACCCATCATTTATTCATTTGTCTCTGTACTCCACAATTTGAGATTTGTAATAGAAAAAAATCACATGTGGTTAAAGTACACATTGTCAGATTTTAATAAAGGCCATTGTTATAATTTGGGTTTCACCATGTAGAAATTACAGCTGTGTTTATACATAGTCCCCCCCATTTCAGGGCACCATAATGTTTGGGACACATGGCTTCACAGGTGTTTGTAATTGCTCAGGTGTGCTTAATCGCCTCCTGAATGCAGGTATAAGAGATCTCTCGGCACCGAGTCTTTCCTCCAGTCTTTCCATCACTTTTGGATACTTTTATTGCTGTTTATCAACATGAGGACCAAAGTTGTGCCAATGAAAGTCAAAGAAGCCTTTATGAGACGGAGAAAATAGAATAAAACTGTTAAGCCCCTGTCTCATGGCATGAGTCCTCCCACGAGTAATCCCGAGTGAAAGAAAAAATCAAACTCGTGGTTTTCTACGAGATTCCAAGTTTATGTTCACGAGTTTAAACAAGTTCCCACGTGTATGTCTAAGTTTGCCGTTTACTTCTCATTTCTGCGATGTTCCTCTCCCGAGTTACTCTTGAGCCAACAACGACTACCAACGTGTGGAAAAATCATCACATGGTAAAAATGATGCCATGCAGTTTTTTTTCACTATAAAAAGCCTCCCATGTTTAAATTTCTTAGGGTTTCGGAATCAAGGGATATGGGGAGAAAGCAGAAACCGGGGACTGATTTTGGATGATCAGCCATCTCGAAGGGCCGAATGTGATCACTTCCATTATGTAGAGAGTCTCAGAATGTAAATAGAGATTCCATTCCGTTTGCATTGCACTTTGTGCAGGGATCAAATCTTAGCCCAAAGTCACATTAGGCTGTGAGGATTGATTTCAAAACTTCAAATTATTTCAAACAGTGTTTTATCCGAACAACGGATCAGGGCAGATGCCAGCCCCTTTAAACATCACGGACAGCTCAGTGTGAAGTGGTGCTGGAATTATATACGTGAAATAGTCTTGGGAATTTTATTATCGATCCTAAATGCTCTATTTAAATTATAGGTCGTTTAGTTTGTTGTGAAGTGGCGCCGGATTTAACAGCTCAGCCTATTAAAATTGAATTATCTCACTGAACGAAAACATGCAATATGTTTCCAGGCAAATATCCAGTGGTTGAGAATTAAGGAGCAGTCATTTCAAACTGGCGATAGTAGTCAATAATACGGTAACTGAATGATATTTATTAATTGCTAGAGAGGACGACGTAAACATAGTGAGGTTAGTGAGCAGCCTCTAACATTAACCGCTCCTCGTACTGTTCTGTTGTGTACGAAGGAACTGCACATGCTGGTTTACCTCAACGATAGACACCAAAAGCTGGAGTGACTCAGAGGGTCAGACAGCATCTCTGGATAGAAGGAATGGGTGACATTTCCGATCGCGACTCTCCCGGTTGCTACCTGGACCTACTTGATCTCCCGGTTGCCAAACACTTCCGATTCCCACACTGACCTTTCTGTCTGAGGTCTCCTCCAGTGAGGCTAAATGCAAATTGGAGGAACAGCATTTCACATTTCGCTTGGGCAGCTTACAGACCAGTGGTATGAATATTGATTTCTCTCACTTCAAGTAACCCCGACATTTCCTCTCTCTCTATCCCTCCTCCACCCAAGTTGTATCAGCTGCTCATTTTCACCCAACGAACAGCGAACAAAGGTCTGTTTCCTTTATCATCGTTACTTTTTTGCATTCATTGTTCTTTATCTCTCTACAATACATCATCATCTATATCTCTTGTTTCCCTTGCCAGTCTGTCGAAGAGTCTCGACCCGAAACACCCATTCCTTCTCTCCAGAGATGCTGCCTGTCCCGCTGAATTACTCCAGCTTTTTGTGTCTCTCATCGCCCTTCAGGCTGTTCCGTTGTATTGACCGAAAATGAACGGTGTGACAGTACCGGCGACTTAATGAATGAAATGGAGACGCGCGGAATTAAATGGACTTGGAATAACTGGGGCGGTGGGGTTTTATCGAAAAGTGACTACATGAAATCGGTGGAAGGAAACGGGCAGGTGAGGTTTTGGGTCGGGGTCCTTCTTCAGACTCCATGACCTGCTGAGTTCTTCCAGCTGTCAAATGGAGACATGGGGGACCACAGATGCTGGCATGTTGAGCGAAACACTAGTGTTGGAGAAACTCGATGGGCCGAATGGCCTAATTCTGCTCCTATAACATGAACTCGCAAAGTGTCAAATTAAGCCAGTGGGTCAGGCAGCATCTGTGGAGGGAGTGGATAGGCAACGTTTCGGATCGGGTCCCTTTTCAAGCCAAATCAACGTCTGTCCATTCCCTCCGCTGATGCTGCCTGTCCCGCAGAGTTACTCCAGTATTGTGTGAGTTCCTCCAACACTTTGTGTGTGTTTTATGATAATGATTCCAGCATCTGCAATTTCTGGTCTCTCCATAAACTAGGCCTCAGCAACACTGAGTGTACTAACCGGGAGATTATGTTGCTGCTGCCAAAACAACAGTTGGCAATGTATGCATAATGTATGCACATTCTCCCACACCTACAAAGCCCTCCACCATCTTCCCCCCCCCCCCCCCCCCTATATCTCACTGACCTCCTCTCTCCCTACCAACCCTCACGGTCCCTCAGATCCACATCAGCCGGTCTCCTCTCCATCCACGTCCAACCTCCGCAGTTTTGGGGACAGAGCCTTCTCCAGGGCAGCTCCCAGGCTGTGGAACTCCCTCCCCCAACTGATCCGCAATTCCGTGTCCCTCACCATCTTCCAGTCCCGCCTCAAGACCCATCTCTTCACCTCTGCCTATCCTTAGCCCGACGTCTCCCTCCCTTTTCATCTGTGCATTAATTGCCTCATACTGTGTTTTGAATTGAATTCTGTCTTTACTTTGTGTACTAGGCATGTATCTACTATTTATTTAATTCCCCTTGCATGTTTTTCCTCTACCTGCCAAATTTTTGTAAGGTGTCCTTGAGACTCTTGAAAGGCGCCCATAAATAAAATGTATTATTATTATTATTAAGGAAGTTGAGGACATGCGGTAGATATTTTTTAATACGTAGAATTCAAGGCACATTAGCTGAAGGTGGGAACAGGCATTGAAGTGGATATAAGGAAAAGGAACTACAGATGTTTGTACTAAATATTGGCTCACAATGCTGGAGTAACTCAGCACATCAGGCAGCATCTCTGGAGAAAATGGATAGGTAACATTTCGGATCTGAATCTTTTTTAGATATTGAAATGCCAGCCAGTATAATGTTGAATATTGGAACAGCATCACTGCTGACCTGTGAAGCATGGTTTGGGAACTAACCATATCTTATGAAAGTAATGCCAGCCCACCAGGCCTGAGTGACTGAGCTGCCAGCCCAAGAATCCATGAGAGGGAGGGAGAAAAACAGGAAGGAGGAGAGGGAGGGTGGGAGGGAAGGGGTGAGGGAGGGAGGGAGGGCGGGAGAATGGGTTTAAAGTCACAAATAATTTGAATCGGATGCATGTGCAGAGAGCATGAAGTGGTGATGTTGGCAGCAGGGCATGCTGCTTCCCAACTGTTAATAAACACATTGTAATGTCTGTCCAAGATGTGCATTAGGCCATGCTGCCCATATAAATAGTCCAATTTAAAATCCTGTGCATGTTTAAAATCCTGTGAACCTTGAGTAGTTCATTTTTAGGGGAAAATAGAATGTTGAGTCTGAATGAGATAGAACAGCAGAACAATTTGAGGATACACATTCTCAAGTGTTAAAAAGGATTGGAAAACACAGGCAAAGTACAGGAGTTTTAGAGACAAAGGTAATTTGTTGACAAAAACAAAAACATGCTGGAAACACTTTGCTGGTCAGACTGCATTTGTGGGAAGAGAAACTGTCCACTTCTCAGGTTGGAGACCCTTCATCAGAACTGAAAAGGAGACACAAGCTTGGGTGGCGGGTATCTCTGAAAGTGTAAAACCAGGGTGACTACGAGGATAAGCTGTAAACAGTTATCTGGTCAAAGAGTGAATGGAAGCAGGGAAAGGGCAAGAATATAAAATAAGTTGGACAAAAGAATGTGGGAGCTGTGAAATATAGAGCAAGAGGACAAGCCTGGCAGGTCAGTCTGGGTATGTCCGCCACTCCCAGAGAGAGGGAAATAAAACAACCAGAGGTAATCTTACAGATGGATGAATAATATTGACAGTGAACCAAGTTACCTGAACTGTAGAAGTCAATGTTAATTACAGAACGCTGCAATGTGCCGTAAAGGAAAAGTAGATGCTGGTCCTCAAACTTGCATTGGACCTTGCTGTCAGTACAGGATGCCACAAATCCAGACGTCAGACTGGGTAGAATTGAAGTGGGAGGCCAGGGAAAACACGAGGTCACCCATGTGGACTGAACACAATGTTTATGTAAAGCGATCACCCAATCTGAATTTGATTTCTCCCATATACAATTAATATACAATTAATTGTGTTGACTTAATTGTAATCACTTAATTGTATATAATTTTATGTACAGTCTGCTTCGATATTAAAGATGCACTAATTGTTTGAAGTTCTAACCAATGCTTTATATGATTGAAAGTAAGTTCATTGTCCTCTCGGTGACTGCCATTTTGGACTGAACTTTCTATTGAGAATATGTGGGAAATGTAATCCCGAACTCTGGTTGGCTTTTTAGTGCTTAGTTCATCGTGTTATTTGTCTGAATAAAATATAATCTTGCTTTGCTTTTAACATATCATTGATGTCAATCTGTTGATATAATGTTTTAAAACATTTTCAGAGGAACAACTTCAAGCTACCACTGTGATAAACATTTATCTTGAGACATTTCATCATGTATTGAAATGGTATTTTGTCTCGGTCCTTATCCAACTGGAAGGAAACCAACTAAAGCTTTTAAGAATTGAAATCAGAATTGTTATGCAAACTGAAAGAATTTAACAATATATACGATCCTTATTAATGCTGCAAATTCCGTGAATAAATGTGGGTACTTTGTAATGAGATTTTCTTTTGTCAGTTCCTTTAATGATTTAAAAAAAAAAATTATAATACTTGGTGCTGGAATAACAATTGGCTCATTTCATCACACAAAGTATGTATTAAATTTGACAACCTTTGACTGCCTCTTAGCAGGGTAAAAAGTGCCACTTTGAACAAATGTTTTGTATTACTAGAAAGTATAATGAAGATAATGTGCCAACAGCAAGGGTCTAACATAATTGGTTATCTCTTCTTTGAGCACAAAAGGCCCCAGAAAGATTGTTATTGTGTGTAAGAGGAATGCTGTACTTGTTCATTTGCTGGTGTTTTTGCCCAAATATATTTTACATTGTTTTAGTGAGTTACTGATTTTTCACTCATTGCCTAGCAACCTAATTTGGCAAGTGATGGGGTCTTGTGTTGAAACTTACAGAAGAAACAAACAGAACTCCCTCTACACTTTACTGCAAAGAAAATATAGAGGAGCAATTGTATCTGAAGCTTTACCAAGGGCATTCTGATTACACATTTGGATTGATGCAGAATGTTGAGATTAATTCTGGGACTTTTTTGTTCCTAATATAAACCTGGAACGCTGCCACTAACAACTGTTGAGATCTTGTTCCAGGTTTTATCAGACAAAGCGCCGCAAACCTAACCTCATTTTCTTTATATAGATAATAAACAGTAATGCGGACTAGGCGATCCTATTCTTAGATGCTGCTCTCTGTTGAATGGAACTCCGTCCCAGAGCATGAAATGTGATACCCTATGCATGTTTGACTGTCTTGGGATGTTCCATTGGATAACTATTCTATCCAACACTGATAGCTGAAAGTCATAGCAGAAAGCTGAAATATGGGAGAGGCAATCTTTTCCTTTTTCTCCACGTTTTGTCCCGCCTCTGGCTTTCTTCTCCCCTCCCCTCCTCCTCCCCACAGTCTGAAGAAAGGTCTCAACCTGAAAGGTCACCTATCCATGTTCTCCATAGATGTTGTCTGATTTGACCCATTGCCTAAATGAAAATTGTCAACAGGTCAGGCTGGATCTTGAGAAAGAGAACAAAAGATGATGTCAACATAACCAAAAGTTTTTCGCCCCCCCCCGGTCATTCTTCCTCCTCTTTGCTCCTGAACGGCAAAAGGTACGGATGCTTGAAAGTGCACACCATGCTTGGGATTAGCTATTAGGCATTTGAAAGGTCCTTCCGTAAACTGGGGAACCGTCCTATTGAACTCTACCGTTTTGGACATTAGACTTTGTCTATGGAACTGATGTACTCGAATGCTGAGAACTATATTTTGCATCATCTGTATCCTTTATCTTGCATTTAGAGTCTTAGCGTGATACAGTGTGGAAACAGTCCCTTCAGCCCAACCTGCCAACATGTTCCAGCTACACTGGTCCCACCTGCTTGTGCTTAGTCTATATGCCTCCAAGCCTGTCCCATCCATGAACCTGCCTAACTGTTTCTTAAACGTTGGAATAGTCCCAGGTTCAACTACCTGCTCTGGCAGCTTGTTCCATACACCCACCACCCTTTGTGTGGAAAAAGTTACCGCTCAGATTCCTATTAAAGCTTTTCCCCCTCACTTTAAACCTGTTCCTCTCATGATTTTGTTTACGTCTGTAAGATCACCCTCCTTCTCCTGTGCCCCAGGGAATAGAGTCCCAGCCTACTCGACCTCTCCCTGTAACTCAGACCCTCCAGTCCTGGCAACATCCTCGTAAATCTTCTCTGTACCCTTTCCAGTTTTACACCATCTTAACCTATAACATGGTGCCCAGAACTGACCACAATACTCTAAATAGTCTCACCAACATCTTAAACAACACTAACATTACCTACCAACATCTATACTCAAGCATGACTTGATTGTATTTATGTATAGTACTCGTTACGCTAATAGATACTCTTTACTCTAATAGAGCAAAGGCTCCGGGCGTTCTGTATCCTCTATAGTATTTGCAGCTGACTTGATTATAGTATTATACTATCTGATTGGATAGCATGCAAACCAAACATCATGATCTGGGAAAAGAGAAACAAAGATTCCACTAATGACCAGCCATAGCTTGGACTAGAGTGTTCCCATTGCCATCATCTTTGATTTGGAGAAAATAAGTGAAGTCGAAGGGGAGTTAGAGGTTAGGATTTATCGACCCTGGCAAGGTTATTTATAATAATATAAATCGCTTGAGGTTTCCTTGCCATTATTCGGCTGTGAAGCAATTGATCAATAATAGGGTCTAAGTTTTAATTAGATTCTTAGTTATTGATGCAAAGGTAAAACTAGCTTGCCACCTTGAACAGAGATGTTGGAATATTGGATCTAACAACTACACAATGAAATCAGGCCATGTCAAGTATCTCATGCTATTTGTGTTATTCATTTGTAACAGTGATCAAATTAATTATTTCATTTCTGAACTATGAATTTGGAGCAACACAAAGTGACCCATTTACTCTGAATTTAGAATAGTGCACATGCGCAGATTGATCTCATGATATGCAGCATTGATTATTCACGTTTTCTTGACCTTTGTCACAGATAATAAAACTAGTACACTGCTTCTGCCCGGTGAATAAGATGGGTATTGATTTATTATTGTCATGTGTAATTAAATATAGTAAAAAACTTTATTTTACACGCTATCCAGGCAGATCATACCATACAAGAGTGCAGTCAATACATAAATGGGTATAACCAGTTGTGCCAGAAAAAAAGTGTCAAATATAGTTTTTCAGTTGCAGAAAAAGTGCAGATAAAAACAATGTGCAAGGGCTGCTGTGAGATAGATTGGAAGATCAGGAATACATCCTTCACATTTGAGATGTTCATTTAAGACTCCAATATCAATAGGAATGATGATGTTCTTGAATTTGGTGGTACATGTTTTCAGGCTTTTGCATCTGCCCAATGGGAGAGGGAAGAAGGAGGAATGACTGAGGTGTGATTGACAATAGAAAATAGGTGCAGGAGTAGGCCTTTTTACCCTTCGAGCCAGCACCACCATTCAATGTGATCATGGCTGATCATCCAGAATCAGTACCCCGTTCCTGACTTCTCCCCATATCCCTTGACAGCTATCTTGAAAGCATTCAGAGAGCCAGCCTCCACTGTCCTCTGAGGCAGAGAATTCCACAGACTCATAACTCTCTGTGTGAAAAAGCTTTTCCTCATCTCTGTTCTAAATGGCTTTCCCCTTATTCTTAAACAGTGGCCCCTGGTTCTGGACTCCCCCAACATCGGGAACATGTTTCCTGTCTCTAGCATGTCCAAACTCTTAATAATCTTATGTTTCAATAAGATACCCTCTCATCCTTCTAAATTCCAGAGGGTGCATGCCCAGCCGCTCCATTCTATCAACGCATGACAGTCCCGCCATCCTGAGAGTTAACCTGGTGAACTTATGCTGCGCACCCTCAATAGCAAGAATGTCCTTCCTCAAATTGGGAGACCAAAATTGAACACAATACTCCAGTTGTGGTCGCACTAGGGCCCTGTACAACTGCAGAAGGACCTCTTTGCTCCTATACTCAACTCCTCTTGTTATGAAGGCCAACATGCCATTCACTTTCTTCGCTGCCTGCTATACCTGCATGCTTACTTTCATTGATTGATGAACAAGGACCCCCAGATCCCGTTGTTCTTCCCCTTTTCCCAACTTGACTCCATTTAGATAATAATCTGCCATCCTGTTTTTGCCACCCAAGTGGATAACCTCACACTTATTCGCATTAAACTGCGTGTGCCATGCATCTGCCCACTTACCCAACCTGTCCAAGTCACCCTGCATCCTCTCCGCAGTTCACACTGCCACCCATTTATCTCATCTGCAAATTTGCTAATGTTACTTTGAATCCCTTCATCAAAATCATTGATGTATATTGTAAATAGCTGCGGTCCCAGCACCGAGCCTTGCAGTACCCACTAGTCACTGCCTGCCATTCTGAAAGGGACCCGTTAATCCCTACTCTTTGATAATGTTGGCTGCTTACTGAAGGCAGCTTGAAGTATACATGGAATCATTGCTGCATGAGGGTTGTCTGCGTAATGTACTGGATGGAGGACATCGACAACTCACTGGAACTTCTTGCTGTCTTGAGCAGAGCAGTTACATTCAGACACCTCCTCCTATTTATCCTTGGACCATGATCCCACAGACGAGCACCAGGCCTTAATCTTAGACACCATTTCTGATTTCATCACTTAGAAACATAGAAATTAGGTGCAGGAGTAGGCCCTTCGAGCCTGCACCGCCATTCAATATGATCATGGCTGATCATCCAACTTGGTATCCCGTACCTGCCTTCTCTCCATACCCTCTGATCCCCTTAGCCACAAGGGCCACATCTAACTCTCTCTTAAATATAGCCAATGAACTGGCCTCAACTACCCTCTGTGGCAGAGAGTTTCAGAGATTCACCACTCTCTGTGTGAAAAAAGTTCTTCTCATCTCGGTTTTAAAGGATTTCCCCCTTATCCTTAAGCTGTGACCCCTTGTCCTGGACTTCCCCAACATTGGGAACAATCTTCCTGCATCTAGCCTGTCCAACCCCATAAGAATTTTGTAAGTTTCTATAAGATCCCCTCTCAATCTCCTAAATTCTAGAGAGTATAAACCAAGTCTATCCAGTCTTTCTTCATAAGACAGTCCTGACATCGCAGGAATCGGTCTGGTGAACCTTCTTTGCACTCCCTCTATGGCAATAATGTCCTTCCTCAGATTTGGAGACCAAAACTGTACGCAATACTCCAGGTGTGGTCTCACCAAGACCCCGTACAACTGCAGTAGAACCTCCCTGCTCCTATACTCAAATCCTTTTGCTATGAAAGCTAACATACCATTCGCTTTCTTTATTGCTTGGCTGTCTGCCTTCCACAACCTCCAACCTTATCATTTCCCAGCCCCGCACAGCCCAGTTTTACTTTCTCCCCAACATCCATAAACACAACTGCCCTGACAAACCCACTGTTTCTGCCTGCTCCTGTCCCACAGAAATTATTTCCATGTACCTCGACTCGATCCTATCCACCTCACCCCCCCCACCAGTCCAATCTGTCTCTACCTATCTCCAAGATACCTCACATGCTCTTCATCTCTTTAATGACTTCCGCTCCCCGAGTCCCTACTCCCTCACCTTTCCTATGGGCGCCCGGTCACTCTACATACCCCACCAGGAAGGCCTTAAAGACCTCCGTTTCTTCCTCGGCCGCAGAACCATCCAATTTCCCTTTACTAACATTCCTAGTGGAACTGGTCCTCACCCTCAACATCTTCTCCTATGACTCCTCCCACTTCCTCCAAGCCCAAGGCGTAGCTATGGGCACCCGCATGGGCCCCAGCTTTGCCTGCATCTTTGTGTTGAACAATCCCTGTTCCAGGCGTACACTGGCCCTATCCCCAAACTCTATCTCCGTTATATTGATGCTACCTCCTGCACCCATGCAGAACTCATGGACTTCATCAACTTCACCACCAATTTTCATCCTGCACTCAAATTTACTTGGACCATCTCTGACACCTCCCCTTTCTTGATCTCACAGTTTCCACCACAGGCAATAGACTATTGACTGACTGACGTCTGTTACAAACCAACTGGCTCCCACAACTATCTTGAGTACACTTCTCCCTACCCTGCATCCTGCAAAGACTCTATCCCCTACTCCCAATTCCTCCATCTACGCTGCATCTGCACCTAAGATGAGGTGTTCCATACCAGGACATCCGAGATGTCCACATACTTTAGGGAATGGGGGTTCCCCTCTCCTATCCAATCAATCAATCAACCTTTATTGTCATCTTGCAAGCTACAGTTGTACAGTGCAAAATGAAAAGACGTTTCCCAGGGAATAGCGGAGCATCGCACATGAAATTTAAAACGTTTCACACATAATAACACTCAATCCAGTCCCTGATGGAACAGTATAAATAAATAAATAGTTAAAAGCAGGTAAAACACAACGTTAAAATACAATACAATCATAAAAATGTCCGGGGCAGCTGATTTGAGTGGCCAGTGCCAGTTATTAAAGTGTCCGTGCCAGCCGCAGAATCAAGTGACTGAGTGCAGAGTGACTGTTTAGCAGCCTCACAGCCTGTGGTAGGAAGCTGTTTAGCAGTCGTGTAGTTCAGGCTTTGATGCTTCGATATCTCTTGCCTGATGGCAGGAGATCCAGGTGTATGTGGAGGGGGTGCAGTTTGTCCTTAGCAATTCTCTGAGCTTTTTTCAGACAGCGGCTCTGGAACAGTTCTTGTACCGAGGGTAGGGAGACGCCAATGATCCTCTCTGCTCCCCTCACTACCCTCTGCAGAGCCTTCCTGTCCGAGCAGTTGCAGGTGGAGTACCACGTATTTATGCAGTACGTGAGTACAGACTCCACCGTACCCCTGTAGAAGGTCCTGAGGTTGTTGGTGGGGAGTGAGGCCTGTTTTAATTTCCTCAGGAAGTGCAGTCATTGATGGGCCCGTTTGACGGTCCCAGTGGTGTTCCTGGACCAGGTGAGGCTGTCTGTAATCTGCACACCTAGGAACTTTATGCTCTCCACTCTCTCCACTGCAGTGCCACTGATGTTGAGGGGTGTATGCTTTGGCTGCGCCCTCCTGAAGTCGACAACCATCTCCTTCGTTTTGTCGACATTTAATTCTAGATTATTTTTGCCGCACCGGTCCACTAGTTGTTTTACTTCCTCCATGTACATTGATTCGTCATCTACGCTGATGAGTCCCACCACTGTTGTGTCATCCACGAATTTTATGATCTTATTGTCCCTGAATCTGGCAGTACAGTCATGTGTGAGCAATGTGAACAACAGCAGGCTGAGCACACAGCCTTGAGGGGAGCCGGTGCTCAACATGATCGAGCCTGAAGTGTTCTTGCCAACACGGACTGACTGCGGTCTCTCTGTCAGAAAGTCCAAGATCCAGTGACACAGGGTGGTGTTGAGGCCCAGCAGGGTTAGTTTCTCCACAAGTCTCTGTGGGATGATGGTGTTAAATGCTGAGCTGAAGTCAATGTACAGGATTCTGGCGTATGTGTTATTGTTTTCCAGATGCGTGAGTATTGTGTGCAGCGTGGTAGAGATGGCATCCTGTGTAGAACGGTTGGGGCGATAGGCAAACTGGAGGGGGTCTAACGATGAGGGGAGGCTGGCAGTAACGTGGGGTTTCACCAGGCGTTCAAAACACTTCATTATTATTGGGGTCAGGGCGACAGGGCGGTAGTCATTTAGGCAGGCAACCACTGGTTTCTTCGCTATGGGGATTATCGTGGAAGTTTTGAGGCATGTGGGGACAATGGCTTGACTAAGGGAGATGTTAAAGATGTCTGTTAGCACATCTGCTAACTCCTCAGCACATTCCTTGAGCACACGTCCTGGGATGTTGTCGGGTCCGACTGCTTTCCGCGGGTTGACTTTAGACAGGATTCTCCGTGTGTCCATTGAGTCTATGGTCAGGACTGGCTGGTCGGTTTGTAAGCAGGGGCTGGCCCTCCCCTTGGGTGTGGTGTTTGCTGCATCAAAACATGCAAATAAGTTGTTCAGTTCATCTGGGAGAGAAGTGTCCGTGTCGGTTACCTGCTGCCTTGCCTTGTACCCCGTCAGTGTTTGGATTCCCTTCCACATCCTCCTGGTGTCTCCTGTGTCACAGAGGTGTCCCTGGATTTTCCCCGCGTAGGCACGTTTTGCTGCCCTGATTCCTTTTTCCAGTGCAGTCCTGGTAGATCGAAGAGCGGCTGTGTTACCGGCTCTGTAGGCTGCATCACGAGCCCTCAGCAGCGAGCGCACCTCTGCTGTCATCCATGGCTTTTCGTTTCCATGTGCAGTGAAGGTTTTCATGATAGTGACATCCTCGGTGCACTTGGCAATGTAGCTGGTTACAGTCTCTGCGTACTCCTTGATGTTGATGAGGTCATCATAGGATGCTGCTGTCCTGAACACATCCCAGTCAGTTGCAGGAAGCAATCCTGCAGTGCTGAGGCTGCTCCCTCTGGCTAGACCCTGGTGTGTTTTCTCACTGCTCTGACTTGTTTTTGCAGAGGTCTGTAGGCTGGTGTTAAAAATACTGAAATGTGGTCCGAGTGGCCCAGGTGAGGGCGTGGGGCTGCCTTGTAAGCCTCTGGGATGTTGGTGTAAACCAAGTCCAAGATGTTCTCTCCCCTGGTCTCAGAATCCACATATTGCTTGAATTTTGGGAGCACAGTCTTAAGGCTGGTGTGATTAAAATCCCCGGCCACCACAATGAAGCTATCAGGATATTTGGTCTGGAACTCACTGATGGTGTCATGCAGAGCTCCCAGTGCTTTGTTGGCCTTAGAATTTACATTTGCACTTGGAACAACTAAATGGGGGTTCCCCTCTCCTATCATAGATGAGGCCCTCACTCGTGTCTCGTCGCTGCACCGCATCTCCGCCCTTACTCCCCCTCCCCCAGTCACAACAGAGACTAGTCCTCCTAGTACTTACCTTCCACCCCATTAGCCATCCTATACAACACATAATCCTCCAAAATTTCTGCCCCCTCCAACGGGATCCTACATTTTCCCATCTCCACCCCTTTCCGCCTTCCGCAGAGGCCGTTCCCTCTGCAACTCCCTGGTTAACTCATCCCTTCCCACCCAAACCACCCCCTCCCCAGGTACCTTCGCTTGCAACCACAGAAGATGCAACACCTGTCCCTATACCTCCTCCCTCGGTTCTGTCCAGGGACCCTGACAGTCCTTTCAGAATAGGCAGAGGTTCACTTGCACCTCCTCCAACCTCATCTACTGTATCCGTTGTTCAAGATGTAGACTTTTATACATCGGCGAGACCAAACGCAGACTGGGCGATCGTTTCACGGAATACCTTCGCTCAGCCCGCCTGAACCGACCTGATCTCCCGGTTGCCAGACGCTTTAATTCTCCTTCCCATTCCTACGCAGATCTTTCTGTCCTTAGGTCTCCTCCATTGTCAGAGTGAGGCAAAACGCAAACTGGAGGAACAGCATCTCATATTTTGCTTTGGCAGCTTACAGCCCAGTGGTATGAATATTGGCTTCTCTCACAGGTAGCCCCGCCATTCCCTCTCTCACTATCCCTCCCCCACCCAAGTTGCACCTGCTTCTCATTTTCACCATACAAACAGCTAACAATTACCTGTTTCCTTTATCCTCGGTACTTTTTTTGCATATCTTTTATCCATTGTTCTTTATCTCTCCACGTCATCATCTATATCTCGTTTCCCTTATCCCTAACCCGTTTGATGAAGGGTCTCGACCCGAAATGTCACCCATTCCTTCTATCTGGAGATGCTGCCTGGCCCACTGAGTTACTCCAGTTTTTTGTGTCTGCGGTTTAAACAGCGTCTGCAGTTCCTTCCTACACAAGTACATTATCTAGTGGGATGTAATCTGTGGTGTATCTGTAGAAATTGATGAGTCATTGGGGATATGATGAGTTTTCTTGGTTATTTGGGGGAAATTGAGATGTTGGTGCGCTTTCTTGCTCATAACCTCAATGTGGTTGGACCAGGACAAATTATTGGTGATATGTACACTTGGGAACTTAAAGCTCTTGACCATCTCCACTACAGCACCATTGATGCACACTGGAGCAAGTGCTCCATCCTGCTTCCTGATGTTGATAACAACTTCTTTGCTTGCTGGCCTTGAGGAGAGATTGTTGTCCTGCCAAATGACACTAAGTGTTTTATTTCCTTCCTGTACTCCGTCTCTTTATATTGCAAAAATCCAACCCACTGCAGTGGTGTCAGCCACAAACTTGTAAATGGAGTTCTGCAGAATTTAGCCACAATGTCATAAAGGTGTAGGGAGTATAGCTAGAAAATAGAAGCTTAAATAACTGTTTTAAAATCTGCATATTGAAACATTAATGTTTTGCACCTTTTTGCAATCGTCTAATCCAGGTTCTATTCCCCTCTTTATTTTTCCATATTCATATTTGTTCTTTATATTTGATGGAATCTCCTCCTATAATTACTATTATAACGTTTTACGATGTTTAATGTCTTTCTTTCTCATTGCTTTCAAACTTAAAGGTTGTGTTCTATATTTTGGCTCAAGTCCATTTCCATCTATTCTCCTTATCATTGTGTGTCTACTTACATCTGGCTGGTCTGGTCACTGTACAAATCCATGTTACTCCAGCAGGAAATTGTTTAATTTTGGGGAATACTTGTGACTAATAAATTTAAATTGGATCACACGGATCACATTTTCAACTCAATGCAAAGTTAAATTCAGAAAAAGAAATACCAGGATAGTAGTCTTCTATATTCAAGAAAATATTTGAATTTGGCACATGGCAGAAAATTACTGGAAGCTGAATTATTGCAAACAATGTTGTGAAAGTGTTTATGCAAGTTTGATTTAGCCAATTATTTCAGTTTCTTCTATTTTAGTAAAAGAAATAAATGTTCCCATCGAGGGAACATTGTATTTTTTCAGATGTGAAATGATCCTCTTAAAGATGAGATAATTTGTCTATCACAGCTGCCACCGACTAACCGCCATGGGAAAGAGCAAGGATAAGCTTCCTTTTTTGGTTCTGGCGCGTTAATCTCTGCTCAAATATAAGTATCAAGCCAGAGGCTCGAATTCTAGTCATGAGAGTTCTCTTCTGATTTGGAAAGCTAAGTGATGTGCCTCCAGCTGCCTTAAAGTGATTAACACAGACTGTTTACAAGCAAAATGGAGACATCTCATTTTCCTACTAATTCTTACATGGGTATGCATTTCACAGACACGCACTCTTGACTAATAATCGGTTCCAAAGATACAAGCTGGAAATTTTTTTGCAATCTTTTGCTGACTATTAAACAGTGTGGTGTATCATCCCAACTTTATTTTAAAATATAAAAACCGAAAATGCTAGAAATACTCACCATTCATGGGATGAGAAACTGTCCTGATGAAGATTCTTCAACCTGAAATCTTAACTCTGTTTCTCTTCCCCCTAATGCGGACTCAGCTACTGAGTTCTTTCAGCATCTTTTGTTTGTCTTATAAATTTCCAGCAGCTGCATTTTTAATTTTTTAAATTTTTTCACTGTTTTTCAAATTCCCATGAAGATTTTCTAATTCAGGCTACCAGACAACATTGTTGAATTTATCTGCATAATTCTGTCAGTTGGTGTTTAGACCTATTATGAGATCCCATTACTGCTGGGACTTAACTTTGCGGGTGGAACCTCGGGAGTCAGCTCTCATAAAGAAACATACATTCTACACAAAGCTGTATTCTTCCAGCTAATGGTGAGTATTACAGCCCTAGGAATAGATGCTGTGAAGATGAGGAAATGGAGGATAAATGCCTCTAAAGGTTCTGAAGGATTTGGACACACTGTGGGGAAATATTAGCAGCAGGAAGGTACACCTCTGAACAAAGTGACCAAGGAGATATTTTTGGTGCTCCTGGCAGCTCTCTGAGAAGCTTAATAAAGCATGAATGGAGATTTGGAATACTTGCACTTTCATCTGCAATTCTAGTTTATTATCATGCCCATTCTGTCACATTCTGTGAGTTGAAGAAAAAGTACATGGAGTTTTCAGTCCTTGAGCAACAATAAACTTTGAAATGTAGCAGAGATCATTGGCAGCAGCCTGGAATGGTCGTGAGGCTTGGAAGGTGAGAGCCAGCATCGGCCTGACCTGACATTGCAGGAGTTCATGTGTACATGACAGCTGTTTTAGTGAGGGTTGGATGCTGCATATGTTCAGGTTATGAATCGTATGATGAGCCTTTCCGTAGTTCCTCTCAAAAGGACTCCATGGATGACTGTGACATCTACAATGTCTCTGGCCTTTCAGAAAGCCAATGGTATGTTTAAGACAGATCTCATTTTGGAAATCAGTTATCAGTGTAAGAAAGTTGTTGTAGGCAATCAGTGAAGCACTGGAGCAACCTGGCAAAAAATGCATTTTGCATTTGCCTCTTATTTTGTGTAATTTTTGGGGAAATAGATTAAAGTTGGTTATTCTGTCAGTAAACAATATCTCTTGTTTTTCCAGACAAGAGTAGTTAATAATCACGCTGGAGATGGATATTACACTCTCTACTGCTGCAGACATCATTTGATGTGAAGTTTTTCTTTTTACTGGAATGATTTTCTAGTGCTAATGAGCACCCTATCCAAATTAGGAATCTAGTCTGCTGCTGCCAGATACACTAAAAGCCTATAATCGGTCTTGGCCGAGATTTGCTGGTGTGAGACTGGTAAATCTTTTGGACTCCTACATCGGCATAGCCTTGGCATTAGTTATGCCGAACCCTTGCGATCTGTCTGCCAAGGCTTGTTGGAGCTCCTGATTACTTCATTTTAACACCCTTTCACATTCCCATACCAACGTTTCTGTCCGTCTTCCTCCATTGCCAGAGTAGTGGAACAGCACCTTATATTTCACGCTACTGGCATTGAATTCTCCAATTTAAAGTAATAACCTCCTACCCTTCCCCATGCTGATGTGCACCCATTTCTCCCACCACCCTAGTCAGCCTGATTCTTTCCCCCTCCTCTGTAGGCTCATTGTTCATCCTTGAGGTGTCCGTTTCTCTTTTATCTCCACTTTTCCCTCCCCTGTCCCCTTCTCCCCATATCGTCCCTCCAGCTTTACATTTCACTTCCCCTCTTCCTTGCTTATCTGAAACCCTATTGTCTCCTTTGTGCCTCCAACCTTTGTTGCTCACCATCCATTGCCTATCACCCCCGCTCTCCTGTATCCACCTATCACTTGCCAGTCTTTGCCCAGTCCCACACTCTTTTCCTGATTTCTCCTACCAGTCCATCAGTCTGAAGAGGTTCCCAACCTAAAATGTCGTCTGTCCATTTCCTTCCACCAATGCTGCCTGACCTGACGAGTTCCTCCAACTGTTTTTTTTTGCTCAAGATTCGAGCACCTGCATTTTCTTATGTCACCAGATCTTCTGGCCTGTTGGAAATAACTCCTATTAATGCTCCCAACTACTACTAATCCTTTGTTTCAGATGTTACAAAGCACTATAATATGTTTTCAAGTGAACCCAGTAAGTTAATAAAGAGTGCAGTTATTGGAGACACACAGAGCTAAGGGGAGAGCAGGAATGGTGGGGTGGGGGGAGTAAGCTGATTGGCGAGCGGAAACCGGGGGGGGGGGGGGGGGGGGGGGGGGGGGGGCACACAGAGCTGAGGGGAGAGTGGGAACAGCAGAGAAGGGGTAATCTAACAATTTAGCTTTGAAGCTCAGCACTACTACAATTATCACCTAGACTTCAGCTACCTAATTGCACCAATCACAAAAATACTGTGTTTACTAGAAGAGGTTAAGAATTCCTTTGCAACTAATTCATTTCCTGATCTCCAAAGGTCTTTTCACATTCTATTATGAGTGATTTAGCAGTATAATGGGATATTCTCCACTTGTTTAGCTGAATCGACTTCAGGCACCCTCAGGAAGGGAGACGCTCGCCATGAGAGTGCAGCCCATTTCATTGGAATTGCACGTTGTTTTAATTGTTCTGTTTCTCCACCAGCAATGCACATGGTTCTGGTAAATATAGTGCCCTCCATAATGTTTGGGACAAAGACCCATCATTTATTTATTTGTCTCTGTACTCCACTGCTAAATATCTTACCGAACGTTAGTAAGAATAAATAGTAACATTATCTTGAAATCAATAATGTTCTCTAAATGAATAATTAAATCTACCTATGGATTGATTAGTGTGGTGACAGCAAGACGACTGATCTAATACCAATTAAAAATAGAAGAGTTGTTAGAGTAGTAAGAGTGGTACTTGACAGGTTCACATTGAGTAAGATTAAGGCAAGTAAGCAAAATGGAGAGATGATTTACAGATCAAGCAAAGGTGGTAATGACCACACAGGTCAAAGGCGTTTGGTGAGTTTTTGGATAAGAACCATTTCATGACACAATTATGACAATAACAGAGACAGTGCTGTGATAATAACAGCGGGGACACATGTCAGGGCCTGATCAACCCCGGCTTGGTCTCCTGGGCGAGGGTGTCTGATGGTGTGAGACCCTAAACACCCGATGACCCCAGGTCGCATCACTGAGGATGCGTCCCAGCGCATCTAGAAGATGTATATTTTTCACACTGAAGTCTGGCTCAGCCAATGGCACCAAGGAATAGACTGGGTGACAACCAAGAATAGTTTGGTGACTATTGGAGAGACAGTTGACGGCACGGAATGACGGCACCTGGGACAGGCTGGGTTAGCTCCCCAGTCTGTGTCTTTCATGAGAAAGACACCCTATAAAGCTACGGAAAGGCCTAATGAACCACCTTGGCCTAAAAATCCATCAGGCAAGAATAAAATGCTTGTAGAAGGAGAAAGAGGTGCAGCGCACAGGCCTTGAACCTGGTGAGACGCAGGAGGAGCCCGGCCAGTACTCACCCCTTCACAGAGCCCAGTCCCTCCACGCACTAGAGTCTCCCAACCCCTGCAGAGTAGTTATTAAGATGGCTGATCCATGGGCGGTTGCTGCTAGGACGCAAGTCGGGGCCTGATCAACCCCGGCTGGGTCGCCTGGGCGAGGGTGTCTGATGTTGTGAGAACCGAAACACCCGATGACCCCAGGTCACATCAATGAGGATGCGTCCCAGCGCATCTAGAAGATGTATATTTTTCACAGTATTGCGGGGTCAGAAATTCATGTGGAGTCTGGGAATCTGCACAGGATAAAAGTACGATTGCACTTGGTAGTCTGTTGGTTCTTTTAGGAACATAACTATCATGACAGTGGACCTAATACCAGGGCTTTAATTTTTATAACAGCCAGGTTGGACTAAATTACTAAAGTTGTGCTCAAAAAATGAATAGTCATTGGGCTCAGTACACAAGTGATATAATTTGAAGCCTGTCAAATTCAGGTCCGAGAAGGAAACATTTTTTGCAGTACTAAAGCAAATCCTTTAATCAATTGTACATTTAATTTAATCAATTAGTGATCATTCTTGGCTAAAATTTTAATTTTGGTTTTGTTTTTCACAGGATCCTCAGCAACAACAAATTAACAGAGTTGAAGAATAACTCGTTTGCAGGACAGAGGTATCTGGAACGATTGTAAGTAGTAATTAAAAAATATATATACTGTTATGCCTATGAATCGTCATTTGACAATGTTTCTGAAACCAAGGCCGCTTTTAAAATAAATATTCCAACTTCGGCTATTTCCTTTGATGTGTTTTCTTTACAGAGCTCCAAGATATCAGATACAATTTGAATAAAATTGCTTGGGGCTTAGAGTGAAATGAATTTGCATTTTAAATATTTGAGGGATTTTGACTAGATTAACTTTTTATATCTCTAGTGCACATCAAACTGCAACCGATAGCAACAGATCAAGTAGAATATAGCATTGTGGATTAGCATTGCAGCCATCCGGAATTAGTAGAGAAGAGTCAACTATAATTTATTCCATGCATTTGACCTTGCTGGGTACAAATGCTTGGGTACCAATGTGTTGGGAATGTCAGTTGCTAATTTAAAACAAAAGCAGGTGTGAAAAATCATTCAAGAAGGCTGCTTTGTTTTTAAGTAAAAAAGATTTAACAGCTGGTGAAAAATTCTGAACTATGTGAGGAAGGGCTTCCAGCTGTGACCTTATTTGTAGACAACAGTAGATGCCCTATGCCTTGAAATATGTCTCTTGATTGCCAACTTCTGACCCTCAACGGAAACACACACACACACACACACACACACACACACACACACACACACACACACACACACACACACACACACACACACACACACACACACCTAATTTAACTGTGCTTGAAAGGAAGAGAAGTGAAAACACTTCATTTGTTTGTTGTCCTGCTCTTCAAAGAGCCTCCGATTTCATTGTTTTATGTATGATCTGATTGAGTTTCACCTTGTGGTTCAATAGTGAGTGGGTGATAATATGATGAGAAACTTATGTGCAGTTTTCTTAGATGTAATTACAGTTTCAAGAAACATTATATCAAAACTGATGAAAATGTACATTTTCAAAGTATTACCCAGATTAATTTTTACCCACAACTGCATTACCCAGATTAATTTTTTAATCTGTTTGTCATTCAGGCTATTAAACACTACAACCAAATAAGCTCTGAACTACAATAGACTATTATTGTTATTATTGCACTATTATTGTTTGTTTTTTTGTGTGTATGTATGTATATAAATGTATTTTTGAGTTTATATTGTTTGCAGTGTACTATGTTTACAAATTATGTTGTGCTGCAGCAAGTAAGACTTTCATTGTTCTATCTGGGACATATATGACAATAAAACACTCTTGACTTGTTAAAAACACAATTTATTTTAAGTTTAGTTTAATATATGTGTCTTCTTTTCAATACTGCACACAAAAATGTGACAAATGGGGTAAAATTTCCTTCAAAAAAGTTAACAAGCACTTTATTGGGTTCATGACTAACATAGTATCAACAACAAATATAAGAAAAGATTGCACATATCGATTCCACTTCATACACATGATCATTTAGTAGAATGCTGCATCCATCTGAGTGGACACCGCAACACGCGTTACACAAACGCCCGTTGCGGTGGACACGAAAAGATTTGGTGTCCCAGAAAACGAACGTTAAATTATTAGCGAGAACTAAGCATTTTCACAAACGTGATCTAAATGGTACATTACCTTGTGGATTTGAGCTATCGATAGCCGATGATTCGTCAGATCGTTTGATTTGGGCTCATTATTTTTGTAAGTAAAATGTCTCCATAACGGTCGTTGCAGAGCTTCCAGCAGTTGACACGAAGGAATGAAGTTAGCGACTTGGTTAGTGACTAAAAAATTAATCTGGGTAATGCAGTTGTGATAATACTTTGAAAATGTACAAGAGGCAGTGTATTGCCAAATTGAAGATCGGCTCAGTTTCTTAGTTTTGAAAACCAATTTATGTAAAAAAATGTTTTTTAATTGATTTAAAAAAGTCGGAAAATATATCGTAAACGGTCGTTGTGTTCTTGACACCACGATGTTTTTGATATATTCAATTGGAAAATAAGAAAAAATAATTAACTCGCCCATAGATCTCTACTACCGTATACCTCGTGGGGTGTTTGAAAAGCATTAGAGGTTTAGAGCCTCCGTGGATTAATTTACGGATGTATCGCTAACGGCCGTTGTGACAATGGACACCAAGCGACCGTTACAGGATCTTTACTGTACTGTATTACCTCTTTTACTATATTTTTCTCCTAGTGTAGACGAAGATATTTCCCTAGATCATTGTCAAAATGTATATGTATGAGGGGCCGTATGAATATTTATGAATTAAATATTAATGAGTAAATATGGCAGTTTTTAATGTCACACTATTGATGTCCAAAATGGTGGAAAAATTATGAAAATTTGTCTGTTATGAAAAATGTTTTTGACTTTCGGTCTTGAAGTTATCTAAGTTATATCTGCTATTTATAAGGTTTCACATGATGGTTAGATTTTTGTTAAGAACAGTGTATTGGTGTAAAAAAGTGAATACTAATCTTGTTTGTCAAAAACCCTCCAGTATTGTAAAAAGACACATATGCAAGAAATGGTAAATTATAGGTCTTGCAGTTATGCTGTAAAAAATGATGGAGGTGGGAGTGGTTTCAAATCATTATAGATACATTATTTAAATTGTGCTTTATTACCCAATTTTAATTCAGATTAATTTTTACATACCATTAAAAGAGTGATTGAGAGGAAGGAAACCCTAGCCATATTTTTATGGTCAAAGTGAATGCTCGGTTTCTCAAGGGCATTGACTCAATTCAGATTTTTTTCTCTCTAAAAAAATAAGCTAGTCATAATTTCCAACTTGAGTAATAAAATATTGCACAGTTACGCATCCAGTAAAGCACATAAAACTTTAATTGATGTAGTTTATTCTCGGTTCAACAAAAATAGATTGGCAGGCTAATTAAATGCTAGTTAGCAATTCTGCAGACCTATTAGCGATCCCTTAATGTGCCAGCTAAATGATCTGCAACAATTGCCATATCTGCAGTTCGCTGATCTGTCATATGCTGTCTTAATTCTATTTAGCTTTGAGATTTTGTTTCACTACAATGCCTTGTGAATGGATAGATGAAAAATATTTCATTTTTGTTGTCCTTTTGTAATGTTTATGTTAAACATAAAAGATAATTTACCATGATGCAATTGTGGTAGAGTTGGTTTCAAGGCAAGAGAAGCCCTTGATTATCTACTGTACTTTAGAAACATAGAAACATATAAAATAGGTGCAGGAGTAGGCCATTCGGCCCTTCGAGCCTGCACCGCCATTCAATGTGATCATGGCTGATCATTCAACTCAGTATCCCGTACCTGCCTTCTCTCCATACCCCCTGATCCCTTTAGCCACAAGGCCCACATCTAACTCCCTCTTAAATATAGCCAATGAACTGGCCTCAACTACATTCTGTGGCAGAGAATTCCAGAGATTCACCACTCTCTGTGTAAAAAATGTTTTGCTGCTCTCAGTCCTAAAAGATTTCCCCTTTATCCTTAAACTGTGACCCCTTGTTCTGGACTTCCCCAACATCGGGAACAATCTTCCTGCATCTAGCCTGTCCAACCCCCTTAAGAATTTTGTAAGTTTCTATAAGATCCCCCCTCAATCTTCTAAATTCTAGCGAGTACAAAGCGAGTCTATCCAGTCTTTCTTCATATGAAAGTCCTGATATCCCAGGAATCAGTCTGGTGAACCTTCTCTGTACTCCCTCTATGGCAAGAATGTCCTTCCTCAGATTAGGAGACCAAAACTGTATGCAATACTCCAGGTGTGGTCTCACCAAGACCCTGTACAACTGCAGTAGAACCTCCCTGCTCCTATACTCAACTTTAGTGGTGAACTGCATTAACTTCGGGCATTTTGTTTGTTAGAGTCTCTATTAAAGATAAAGAAACCAAATCGGAGGTCTCAGAAATTGACTACCTTTAATGGGCAACACAGTGGCACAGCTGGTAGAGATGCTGCCTCACAGCACCAGAGACGTTCTTGAACTTGGGTAGATACCAAATGCTGGAGTAATAGCGGGACAGGGAACATCTCTGGACTGCCAGACCTTTGATGCTGTCAAGGTGGAATTTGCATGTTTTCCCTGTATATTACAATATACATTCATGATTTAGATGAAGGGATTAGATGTAACATCTAATCCCTTCATCAGTTGTCCTTCTGCAGTTGTACAGGGTCCTGGTGAGACCACATCTGGAGTATTGTGTGCAGTTTTGATCTCCCAATTTGAAGAAGGACATTGAGGATGTGCAGCGTAGGTTCACAAGGTTAATTCCCAGGATGGCGAGACTGTCATATGTTGAAAGAATGGAGCGACTGGACTTGTATTCACTGGAATTTAGAATGATGAGAGGGGATCGTATTAAAACATATAAGATTATTAAGAGATTGGACACACGAGAGGCAGGAAACATGGTCCTGATGTTGGAGGAGTCCAGAACCAGGGGCCACAGTTTAAGAATATGGGGTAGGCCATTTAGGACTGAGACGAGGAAAAACATTTTCACCTAGAGAGTTGTGAATCTGTGGAATTCTCTGCCTCGGAAGGCAGTGAAGGCCAATTCTCTGGATGCTTTCAAGAGAGAGTTAGATAGAGTAGCGCTCTTAAAGATAGCAGAGTCAAGGAATATGGTGAGAAGGCAGGAACAAGGTACTGATTGTAGATGATCAGCCCTGATCACAATGAATGGTGGTGTTGGCTGGAAGGGTCTAATGGCCTACTCCTGCACCTATGTCTATTGTCTATTGACCGCATGGGCTTCCTCTGATTCCGTTTCCTTCCTCATCCCAAAGATATGCAGGATTTGTGGGTTCATTGGCCTCAGTACATTTCCCAAACGTATAGGGAGTAGGCAGAAAGGGAGCTTCCGTTGAGCGCTGCGCAGCCGACCAAGACCGGGCTCGGCCACCAGCAGTGCAAGGATCGGCCCCGCGAGCTGCACGGCAAAAGATTGCTTCCCGGCGAACCGTGGCTTGCTACTGCAGTAATGAGAATAGGCCCGGAGAGGTTGCCACTAACTTTGGCCTCTGCTCGAACTGGAGAGGAGGAGGATGGACCAAGGGCCAGTAAATGGACCGGTGGCGAGAAGCAGGGCTGTGTCTCAATGGTGGACAGGGACACTGGAGGCCCTGCAGCAGCCTGGGGCTCTGCCCAACAAGCCAACCCAGGAATTAGTTGGTTAACCTATGATGAATGTTTCTCAGGCACTGGGCCTGGACTCACTGGAGTTTAGAACAATGAGGGCAGACCGCATTTAAACATACAGAATAGTGAAAGGCTTGGATAGAGTGGATGTGGAGAGGATGTTTCCACTAGTGGGAGAGTCTAGGACTAGAGGTCATAGCCTCAAAATTAAAGGACGTTCTTTTAGGAAGGAGATGAAGAGCAATTTCTTTAGTCAGAGGGCGGTGAATCTGTGGAATTCATTGCTACAGAAGGCTGAAGCCAAGTCAGTCACAGTGGATATTTTTAAGGCAGAGATAGATTGATTCTTGTTTAGTACAGGTGTCAGGGGTTATAACGAATGCTGAAGAGAGCCAGGCGTGGAGAGGAAGGACGGTTCGCGGGATGACCAAAATGAGGAGGAGGCGGCTGCAACAGGCCTATTTGGCCAGCTGCAGCTGGGACTATAACATGTTGCCAAAATGGCGCCTCTTGTAGATGGACTCGGTGGGCTGCTCTGTGCATACTGCATTAACTGGGGTACTGTCATTGTACTTATGTATGGGGATAGTCTTGTATGCAAACAATGTATTTCACTATATCTAGTATGTGACAATAAGAAACCATTGAACCTTCCTTGGAGCTTGAAAGGATGAGGGGGCATATTATAGAGATGTGCAAAATTATGAGAGGAATCGATCAGGTAAACGCACAGTCTGTTGCCCACAGTAGAGGAATTGAGAACCAGAGGAAATAGGTTCAGGGTGAGGGGGGAATGATTTACACAAAGGGTGGTGGGTGTATGGAAACAGCTGTCGGAGGAGATATTGTTAAGAAACATGTAGACGGGTACAGTGCCCTCCATAATGTTTGGAACAAAGACCTATCATTTATTTATTTGCCTCTGTCAGGCAGGTGGGGCTAGTGTAGATGGACATGTTGGTAGGTGCGGGCAAGTTGGCCTGAAGGGCCTGTTTCCATGCTGTATTACTCTGACAGAATCCTGGACATTTGTTGTCTTACTTTTCTAGTTCTAAGAATGAGTCATTGACCTGGAATGCTGACCTTGTTTCTCTTCTCTCTGGTGCTGTTTGACCTGTTTTGTGCTTCCAGTAGTTTCTGTATTTATCTTGGAAGATGTTGGATGTCCTGGATACATCTCTCATTCCCGCAAGGGGGAGTGTCCCATCACACTCCTCTGATCTAGTCTCCAGATGCTGGGAATGCTTTGAAGTGACAAGATGCCCATCTTCCGACTGTCTCTTGCCAATGCATATTTGTATGGCTGTACCAGTTGAGATTCTGGCCAATGGTGGACCCCATGGTGTGTTTAAGATGGAACGGCAGATGCTGTCTGAAGAAGGGTCTCGACCCGAAACTTCACCCATTCCTTCTCTCCAGAGGTGCTGTCTTGTCTGTCTCGCTGAGTTACTCCAGCTTTTTGTGTCTGCCCCGTGATGTTGTTTAGTTTAGTGATAGTGTTGAAACAGGCCCTTCAGCCCACCGAGTCCGCACCCACCCAGCGATCCCCACACGTTAACACACATTACGGACAATTTGCAATTACACCAAGCCAATTAACCTACAAACCTGTACATCTTTGGAGTGTGGGAGGATCTGAACTGAAGATCTCGGAGAAACCCCATGCGGTCACAGGGAGAACATACAAACTCTGTACAGACAGCAACTGTTGTCAGGATCGAACCCGGGGCTCTGGCTCTGTGCAGCAGCAACTCTACCACTGCACCACCGTGTTGATGGGGAGGCTCTGCAATGAGAGGTCATTAAATGTCAAGGATAGGCTGTTGAACTTGAATCATGGTCTGGTACCATGCATGTTACCCACCATATTCCAAGCATGAAAGTAGATCTTGCACCGTGCAGCCATTTCTAAGGATTTGTGCAATCATAGGGAAATGCTCCTGATTCTAAATTCATGAAGAAAACGTATTGATGAGACAGCTGAAGATGACTGGTACAAGGGCACTGTCCCAAGCACCGTCTGCAGTGATATCCTGAAATAATTGATATGAGCAACCACAACCTTCTTCTTTAGTGGGAGATGTATGTCTATTGATTTCAATTTTACCCAAGTTCCTTGACACTTCACTTGGTCAAATGCTGTCTCAATGGCAAAGGTAGTCGCTATCAACCCACCTCAGGGATTCTGCTTTGTGTATGTGTTTGGAACAAGTCTGTAATGCCCCTGTCCCACTTAGGAAACCTGAACGGAAACCTCTGGTGACCTTGCGCCCCACCCAAGGTTTCCGTGAGGTTCCCGTAGGTTTTGGTCACTCTCCCTAATGGTCGAAAGTGGTTTCCGCGTAGTCGAGGCTGCTTCTATGTTCCTGCGATTATTTCAACAAAACCAAAACCGGCCTCGACTACAAAATAGGTTGCCGTTTGGTCGAAGCCAGTGGAGTGGGGTTGCTATTTACTTACAGGCAGTCGAAGGCAATCTCCTTCACTGACCGGCCATTTTGATTGGCTCATTGGAGTTTTCAGCAAAGATCCTGTAGGATCTTTGATTTTCAGGACCTAGAAGATCCACCGGAAGATAAAATGCCCGCTAACTTTATTAAACTTCTTAAAACTGTCTCCACTCTCTTCTCCACCCCCCCCCCCCCCCCCTTCTCCCCCCCCCCTTCTCCCCCCCCTTCTCCCCCCCCTTCTCCCCCCCCTTCTCCCCCCCCCTTCTCCCCCCCCCCTTCTCCCCCCCCCCTTCTCCCCCCCCCTTCTCCCCCCCCCCTTCTCCCCCCCCCCCTCTCCCCCCCCCCCCTTCTCCCCCCCTTCTCTCCCCCCCCTTCTCCCCCCCCCTTCTCCCCCCCCCTTCTCCCCCCCCCCTTCTCCCCCCCCCTTCTCCCCCCCCCCCCTTCTCCCCCCCCCCTCTCCCCCCCCCTTCTCCCCCCCCCTTCTCCCCCCCCCTTCTCCCCCCCCCCTTCTCCCCCCCCCTTCTCCCCCCCCCTTCTCCCCCCCCCCTTCTCCCCCCCCCTTCTCTCCCCCCCCTTCTCTCCCCCCCCCTTCTCCCCCCCTTTCTCCCCCCCTTCTCCCCCCCTTCTCTCCCCCCTTCGCCCCCCCCCCCTTCTCCCCCCCTTCTCCCCCCCCCTTCTCCCCCCCCTTCTCCCCTCCCCCCCCCCTCTCCCCCCCCTTCTCCCCCCCCCTTCTCCCCCCCCCTTCTCCCCCCCCCTTCTCCCCCCCCCCCCCCCCTTCTCCCCCCCCCTTCTCCCCCCCCCTTCTCCCCCCCCCCCTTCTCCCCCCCCCTTCTCCCCCCCCCCTTCCCCCCCCCCTTCTCCCCCCCCCTTCTCCCCCCCCCTTCTCCCCCCCCTTCTCCCCCCCCCTTCTCCCCCCCCCTTCTCCCCCCCCCTTCCTTCTTCCCCCCCCCCCCTCCCCCCCCCCCTTCTCCCCCCCCCTTCTCTCCCCCCCCCCTTCTCCCCCCCCCTTCTCCCCCCCCCCCTTCTCCCCCCCCCCCCCCTCCCCCCCCCTTCCTCCCCCCCCCCCTTCTCCCCCCCCCCTTCTCCCCCCCCCCTTCCTCTCCCCCCCCCCTTCTCCCCCCCCCCCTCTCCTCCCCCCCCCCCCCCTTCTCCCCCCCCTTCTCCTCCCCCCCCTTCCTCCCCCCCCTTCTCCCCCCCCCCCTTCTCTCCCCCCCCCCCCTTCTCCCCCCCCCCTTCTCCCCCCCCTTCTCTCCCCCCCCCTTCTCTCCCCCCCCTCCTCCCCCCCTTCTCCCCCCCCCCCCCCCCCTTCTCCCCCCCCTTCTCCCCCCCCTTCTCCCCCCCCTTCTCCCCCCCCTTCTCTCCCCCCCCTTCTCCCCCCCCCTTCTCCCCCCCCCTTCTCCCCCCCCCTCTCCCCCCCCTTCTCCCCCCCCCCCTTCTCCCCCCCCCCCTTCTCTCCCCCCCCTTCTCCCCCCCCCCTTCTCTCCCCCCCCCTTCTCCCCCCCCCTTCTCCCCCCCCCCTCTCCCCCCCCCCTTCTCCCCCCCCCCTTCTCCCCCCCCCCCCTCTCCCCCCCCCCCCCCTTCTCCCCCCCCCCTTCTCCCCCCCCCCTTCTCCCCCCCCCCTTCTCCCCCCCCCCTTCTCCCCCCCCCCCTTTCTCCCCCCCCCCTTCTCCCCCCCCCTTCTTCCCTCCCCCCCCCTTCTCCCCCCCCCTTCCCCCCCCCCTTCTCCCCCCCCCCCTTCTCCCCCCCCTTCTCCCCCCCCTTCTCCCCCCCCCTTCTCCCCCCCCTTCTCCCCCCCCCTTCTCCCCCCCCCCTTCTCCTCCCCCCCCTTCTCTCCCCCCCCCTTTCTCCCCCCCCCTTCTCCCCCCCCCTTCCCTCCTTCCCCCCCCCCTTCTCCCCCCCCCCTTCTCTCCCCCCCCTTCTCTCTCCCCCCCCCTCTTCCCCCCCCCTTCTCCCCCCCCCCTTCTCCCCCCCCCTTCTTCTCTCCCCCCCCCCCCCCTTCTCCCCCCCCCCCTTCTTCCTCCCCCCCCCCTTCTCTCCCCCCCCCTTCTCCCCCCCCCTTCTCCCCCCCCCTTCTCCCCCCCCCCTTCTCCCCCCCCCTCCCTTCTCCCCCCCCCTTCTCCCCCCCCCCCCTTCTCCCCCCCCCCTTCTTCCCCCCCCCCTTCTCCCCCCCCCCTCTCTCCCCCCCCCTCCCCCCCCCCTTCTCCCCCCCCCCTTCTCCCCCCCCCCCTTCTCCCCCCCCCCTTCTCCCCCCCCCCTTCTCCCCCCTCTCCCCCCCCCCCTTCTCCTCTGGCGACTCATGGAAACCTTGGGTGGGGCGCAAGGTCACCAGAGGTTTCTGTTCAGGTGTCCTATGTAGAACAGGGGCATTATGAGTTCTGCTGTGTGGCACAAGTGACAATCAGATGGCATTGGTGAGCAAGTTATTGTTGATTGACATAATTGATAATCCATCATGCTAATGTTTGTCCTGCATTTTGTGAAGAGATTCTATCTGGATAATTTTCCAAATGGCTGGGTTAATGTCATTGTTCTAACTGTGACTGACTTCTGACTATTGGAGCTTTTTTTACAGTGTATTGTGAAAACCTAAGTCCACAAACAATTATGCAGATAGATTATGTCAAAAAACCATTTTCTCCTCCTGTCCATGCGAACTGGGTCGGTTTCATGAATTTAGAAAAGTAGAAGTCAGAATTACCTGTGACAGATCAGTTGAAATTGGAGAAGAAAATGGGTTAATTAACAAGTTGCAGCCTTGATCATATTGAATGGCGGTGCAGGCTCGAAGGGCCGAATGACCTACTCCTGCACCTATTTTCTATGTTTTTAATCTAAGAGGAAGATACCAAGTGGTAGGAAGAAATGGAAAATTAAATGTGAATTTAGTTAACATCTGAAACGTTGAAGGTCAGTGTTCAGACCAGACAGTTCTAAGGAGCTAGGGAGAAGGATAACAAAATTTCCCTGAAGCTTCTAGTGATTTTTTTCTTCTCTTTTTGGACCTTTTCAATGGACAAATGAGATAGCATGGGAATTATAATATCAAGCAGCTGGTAGATCGGAACAATTTATGAACTTATGAACAAAGCAAGTGCTTCACAACTTGGTTGCAAAATCGACATTGGTTAGAATATCCGCATGTGGTATGTATGTCTTTTTTTGAAAGAACAAATGCAGCCATTGAAGCATAGTTAGTATTCCACCCAGTGGCAATTCTCATTTTTAATCTAATCATAAACTATTTCTGATACTTCAAAGAACCAGTTTATGGACATCAAACAACATCAAGAGAAATCTTTATCCTACTCTTAAATATTCTCAGCCTTCTGGTGCCCTGTCTTTTCACTCGCATATGATCTGACTTTTTCTCTCTTTTCTCCCTCTTAAATTTCCTTGGCTAATATAATTAATGTGTTACATATTGATATTAACTTTTACAACTGGCAAAACATATCAATTTTGCTTTTGGGTTTCTTGTTACCTCAACCTGAATTGCACGAATGTTAACAGTTCATTCAACACGAGAGGAAATCCTTTGAGAAAGAAATATTGCTTCATGGGTAAGAGCCTGCATCCGATCTGAGCTGAAATAAGTATTCAGGATCCCTCAAAGGAGGACCAACCAACCCCCCCCCCCCCCCCCCCCCCCCCCCCCAAATAATAGTGCTTCAAGCGATTAAATCTAAGATCCAAAATATTAATCAAAAGAATATTGGGCATGATTATTTTTGTGTCTTAAGCTCATTTTTAATTGAAACCATAGTTTTCAATTATATGGTAAAAATCAAGCCTGAGGGATTAACCGCTAAACAAAAACTGATGTGAAGCAAAACACTTTTTTTTTATTGAAAGGAGAGTGAAATTACATTTCCCTTAGATAATTTATTTTATGGACCTTCAGAAACTGAATTGTAAAGCATCTACTTAAAAGTGATATCTGTTGCAGTAATTTTTTTGGTTGAGTTATTACTCGAAAGGAATTGTTTTAAATTTAGTTGTGTGTGTGTGTGTGTATCTTTCTGAGTATAAGGCTACATTTAGTTTTAGCAATACAGCGTGGAAGCAGGCCCTTCGGCCCATTGAGTCAACGCTGACCAAAGGTCACACGTGTACAATCGTTCTATTCGACACAAGGACAATTTACAGAAGTCAATTAACCTACAATCCTGCATATCTTTGGAATGTTGGAGGAAACTGGAGCACACAAAGGAAACTCCATGAAGTCACAGGGAGAATGTACAATCTCCGTACATACTGAAAACATAGTTGGGATCGAACGCTGGTCTCTAACATTGTAAGGCAGCAACTCTGCCACGGCACCACTGTGCTAATCTTGGCCATCCACCTTCCTCCATTTCTCCCTTAAAACTGGAAACCCCTTATTTTGAAACATTGACCCCAGTTTTAAGGTATCGCTTGAGATAAACACAGCTTTAGTATCTGCCCTATCAAGCAGCTTGAACTCTTGTACTTATGATAAGACCACCTTTTTATTTTTTCTAAACTATAAATCCAACCTGCTTAATCTTTTCTCAAAAGACCAACTCTTCATTAGGAATCAATCTTGTGAACCATCGCCAAACAGGCTTGAAAGTATGCACTTACCCTTAAGTCATTAGTATATTAAAAAAACAGTTTGTAAACTCATTATCAGGAATATCATTGTTTAACCATACTGCAGTATCAAATGTAAATGCTTATCATAACTCTCTGCTTTCTGTCGTTGGGTAATTTTTAACCTGTTTACTGTAACTGACCATTCCACGCTCTTCAATTTTGCCAAACAACATTTTAGTTGGATTTTTTCTGATCCTACCAGAAAATTCATATTTACCATTTACTATTCAGCAGTTGTCCCTGGTACGTCATTAAAAAATTATGTTTAGTCAAGCCTGCTTTTCATTTAACAAATCTTTGGTCGATCTATCTTTAACTCGTATTTCTCTGATATTAAGTTGATCCCTAATTATTATTTCAAAACCCTCCATCATTGTGGTTATACTGATTGCTCTGTAGCTGAGAGGCTTGCATTTTTTTTATGACAAGAGGAACTTATTTGTGATTTCCTTGTAGCACTTGCCCTGTATCAAAAATGGTTTGGATGGTTCAGGCAAACCCTTCTGCAATTGTGGTCTGTAGGATACCTGTCCAAATTGAGACACTTAAGAGGCTTGAGATTTGTTGTACTTTTAATTTTCTGATTCAGGTGTTGTGACAAAAACACACAATTACATTTCAGAAAGATTTGTATTGCCCAAACCATACAGGCTACACCATGGTAATCTCTTGCATATTTGAATTCTCACTTTTTATTTTTAATTATGAATTCTGAATTTTTTTTCAGCTGACTTTAGGCGAGCTGGTTTATTATTCTTCCTTTTGAAATAAACAGTTAAATATTTTGGACAGAGTGCAGGAAGGGACTGCAGATGCTGGTTTAAACTGAAGATAGACACAAATTGCTGGAGTAACTCAGCGGGTCAGGAAGCACCTCTGGAGAGAAGGAATGGTTGATGTTTTGGATCGAGAACCTTCAGGCTAGAGTCAGGAGAAAGGGAAACAAAAGATATAGACGATGACGTAGAAAGATATAGAACAAATTAATGCAAGATATGCAAAAAAGTTACAACGATAAAGGAAACAGGCCATTGTTATTGATCTTCATAACAAGAGGAGTTGAGTTTAGGAGCAAAGAGGTCCTTCTGCAGTTGTACAGGGCCCTAGTGAGACCACATCTGGAGTATTGTATGCAGTTTTGGTCTCCAAATTTGAGGAAGGGGATTCGGTTCACGAGGTTAATTCCCGGGATGGCGGGACTGTCATATGTTGAAAAAATGGAGCGACAGGGCTCGTATACACTGGAATTTAGAAGGATGAGAGGGGATCTTATTGAAACATATAAGATTATTAAGAGATTGGACACACTAGAGGCAGGAAACATGTCCCCGATGTTAGGGGAGTCCAGAACCAGGGACCACAGTTTAAGAATAAGGGTTAGGCCATTTAGAACAAAGATGAGGGAAAATGTTTTCACCCAGAGAGTTGCGAATCTGTGGAATTCTCTGCCTCGGAAGGCTATGGAGGCCAATTCTCTGGATGATTTCAAGAGAGAGTTAGATAGAGCTCTTAAAGGAATCAGGGGATATGGTGAGAAGGCAAGAACAGGGTGCTAATTGTGGATGATCAGCCATGATCGCAGTGAATGGTGGTGCTGACTCGAAGGGTCAAATGACCTACTCTTTCTTTGCAGCTATTGTCTATTATCTGTTTGCTAGGTAAGAACGAGAAGCTATTGTGACTTGGGTGTGGGAGAGATGGAGAGAGAGGGGATGCAAGTGTGACTTAAAGTTAGTGAAATCAATATCCATACCACTGGGCTGAAAGCTGCCCAAATGAAATATGAGATGCTGTTCCTCCAAAATATTATTTGGTCTTATGGAGACATTTGTCATTAAGGAAATACCCCGTGAAGGAATAAATAGGGCTTGAATAGTTATAAAACCTGGGTATCATGGACGATTTTGGCTGAAGGACTGTTTTTCATGCTTTTTGACTCAATACATATTGAACAATTGAGACTGTAATCTGGTATCTCCTTTCCCAGAAGTGACAATGAATTAGGACAAAAGGAGGCCACACATCTCCTGCTCTGCCATTTAATATCTTGGCTGAACTGATTGCAGCCTCAATTCGGCAATTCCCACCATAATTAATATTTTATTCTATTGCATATCAAAAATCTATGCACCTCTGTGTTAAAAAAAATTCAAAGACTATACTTCCATTGGCTTTGAGGAAGAAGTTTCCAAATATTCTGAGACCCCTTATTTTCAAACACTAATCTCAGTTCAAGTCTCCCTCTATCCACAAGACATGTAATTTTTTTTAATTCGATTTTTTTCAATGATCATTTTCATTCACAAGACATTTACTAAAATAGGAACAGTCGCCAATGATGGAAAAAAAATGCTATTTCTTATTCAGTGGGTTTTGTTCCATTATGTTGTATTTATTTTGTTTTAATGTTTTTGAATAATATATAATAAGCTACTAGACTTAAGGAAAACAGCTTAACCTGTCTCAAGTTAAGTTTCTAATTAGCAATGGCAAATCACTATCGCTGAAAATGATCTCTATCAAACATACTTTCCTTAAAAGATAAATGAAAAACAGTAGAATTATTACACTGTGTGACACTTGGGTTTACTTTTTAACATGTTGATACCTATCAGTTATCTGTAAGGATTTGTGTTTGTGAAATCAGAGCTGTATACCAGGTATATAATAGAGATCTACCCTAAAGATATTTAGGTGATGTAGGGATTATCATTCTTGTCTTTAGATCTTGCCGTGGTAATGTGCCCCTATTGTGCCAATGTAAACGCTTTCCATATCAAAAGACTTTTCCTTCGTATTCACATGAAATAAGCAATGATTCCACACCTGATTTAGTTGTAACTGGATTTATTGTTCTCCCATCTCTTTCTGATGTAGACAGTATTGTGAAAATTGTATCTGCTTCCTGTTATGAAGTAATGTTAAGCTGCGATTATAGCAACAATCTGGCTTTCTAACTTTTCCAGATAATTTTAATGGAACTAATTCACATTTCTGCTAAAAATACTTTTTCAATATCAACTGTTCTGTACTTTTGAATATAGATGGAATTTTTTGTTTTGTGATGACCTTAAGGTTCAGGTTGTACCAGCTTTTCTTTATATAATTGAAGAGATTGAACAAGAGAGCCTTGAGCCATTGGTTTTCAATTTTTTTAATCAATACAATCTACGTCGAGAAGCTAGAAACAGAAACAGATCAAAACATTTACCCGTTTGACCAGTGGGAAATGGACATTGTGCAACTATCGTATGATCAGCGACTGGGAAAGGAATGCACAACCTGCTGGCTGGCGGACCTGCATATGATGATTCAGGCCTGATATCATTACATTGCAGATGTATTGCGTCTGTCTCATACTTGGTAATATTTAGTGTGCCAAACGAAACAAGCAGCTGTCATAAAATGTGAAAGCAAACAGTAAGTTTGGTATTATCTAAATAAAGGTGGAAATTGATTCTGCAAGCACTGATGGCATCATAGAAAAGCCTCCATGGATGACAAATGAAGAAGTGGATGAGACACAACTTGAAGAAACCAAATGTCACCAGGTTGGTTTGTAGAACCAATGACAGCTTGTAGGACTGACAGAATGTTGCTGTCGGTCGTTAAGGAGGGAAAAGGTTAAAATCATTACATTGTAAATACTGCTTAACTGAAAAAGATAATCAAACACCACAGCTGTAAATAAAAATATTTTGTTGGTAACTGTGCCCTATAGGAATTTAGACGAAATAAGCCTCTCCAGTGATTCATGAGAGATGAGCATATGATAAAAAGGGTGTTTAGTTTAGTTTAGTTTGGGTGTTAGTATGAATCGTACAGTAAGGTGGAGTTAGTGATGCTACTTCTACTATGATTGGTTCACATGCAATAACCAATGTACATCCTTCCCCGTAAAGAGCGAATATAGTTAAACACACATGCAACGTACATGATACATAATTCAAACATATTCTCCATATCTGTCAGGTGGTCTACTAATTCGGCCCAAATGCATACGGACCAACCCCTCTCCCTCTTCGCCAGAAACGTTAGAGGGAGGCGGTGAACACGGAAGTAAGAAAGCAGCAGGGGACACCCGTGGTGACCGACGGGGAGCATGTGGGAGAGGTAGTGTTGTTGTTAGTCATAGCCGCCGGTAATGGTGGGGTGAGGGACATGCTGGAACTAGTGGTGGCCATGGCAGCAGACGGCTGGAACAGTAGAGATGAAGCGAAAGGATCGGCTGGTGGGGGATGTGGTTCCTTCACAGCCAGGAAGTGTTGGCGGCTCCGACAGTACAAGGCACCATCGATGTCAACAAGGTAGGATCGAGGTTCTTTGGATGGACCAACAATGCAACCTAGATGGGAATCGGTCGGTGTTTGTAGTCTGTTGAAACCCGCCAGGTTTATGGTCTTCTCAGAGTCAAGCTGTTCGCTTAATGGACCAACAATCTCAGACATTCGATAGGCATGTATTGCTTGCTCAAGGGTTAAATTAGCATTCCGCAGTAACTCAGTCCTGAGCTTCTGATCAGCCATACCACTGACAAGTTTGTCACGTATTAATTCATTCGTCATGATTTGAAAATGACATCTTTGAGCCATATATTTCATGTCACAAATGAATCTTTCTACCGGCTCATCAGGAAACTGGTGTCTTGCAAAGAATTTGGCTCTTTCTAAAATGTGGTTCGAGGGTAGGTTGCATAGTTCACGGAATTTACGCAGTAAAACATTAGGGTCACGCATAGACTCGGCAGGCACAACTACCTGATTGTTGTCGTCATGGACAGCTGGTGCGTATTCAAAGGTCCGAGCTCTCATCATGGCTTCGGGTCCCGCAAGGTTAAGTAGGAGGGAAGCCTTGACAGCGTCTGGTTCATTTCGGTGGATGATATTGATGTAATATTCGTAATCAATTTCAAAGAATCTCCCATCGTTCCCCGATGTCAGATTCAAAGATAAGCTGTGCAGGCTTTCTGCATGATTGAGCCCTAGCGAAGTTAGAAAAAACTGATAAACAGAAATAAAAACTGATAAACGGTGTCATTAAGCTTGGAGTAACCAGTGGGTTACTACAAGCTTAATGACACTATGTAAATAAACAAACTGTACAATCTGGAGTTCAAGATCATCTTTAATCGGTACCCATAGTAACAGCAGGTTGTTTGTTGTTAGTTCATCGTTACCGCTTCCAAGACTGACCAGTGTAGGAAGTGGGTGTTAGTATGAATCATACAGTAAGGTGGGGCTAGTGATGCTACTTCTACTATGATTGGTTCACATGCAATAACCAATCTACATAACCCGAAATCACCCAGCTTGCAGGCGGTTTTTTTTTCCCAATTCGTATTCGCGACCTGGGCACCTCAGCCTGTCCCGGGCCAGGCAAGGGACCTGCGAACGGCACAGCACTAATTGAAAAACCCGTGAAAACTAATGTGAAAAACAACACTAGTGTCACACTATGGCGATAGATGTGGCCCGCCATCCGCTCACAGACATGGGTCCTGGCCCCTATGCAGAACAAGGTTGCCAACCCCTGAGTTAACTAATCTCCATCCAATATATGAAATTGTGAATGGATTGTGAAATGGAATGAATCATTGTGCGGGATCTTATACTTCGGACATAAAGATTAGGCCAACTAGCTGTTCACGTCTGCTTCTCCATTCAGTAAAATCAGGGCTGATCTTTTACCTCGGTTCCAATTTTCTGTGCTATTTCATATGCCTTGATACCCATAACATCCAGAAATCTGTCGGGCCCTGCCTCAGATGTATTCAGCAAGTGAGCCTCCATAGCACTTTTAGCTTAGCTTAGTTTAGTTTAATTTAGCGATACATCGCGGAAACAGGCCCTTCGGCCCACGGAGTCCGCGCCGACCATCTATTCCCATACACTAGCATATCCTACACACACTAGGGACTATTTAGAACTTTACCAAAGCCCTACAGACCTGTATGTCTTCGGAGATGTGGGAGGAAATCGGAGCACCTGGGGAAAACCCACACAGTCATGGGAAAAACGTAAAACTCCTTACAGACAACACCTGGAGCCATGATCGAACCCAGGTCACTGGTGCTGCAAGGCAGCAACTCTCCGGCTTGCATCTGTGCCGCCAAGGGTGGAGAGTTTCAAAGATTCATGGGCCTCTGGCAGAGGAATCTTTTCCTCCCCTTGTCCTGAATTGTTGACTTTTCTGTTTTCAGAACATGACCCATAGTTCTAGATACAAGGTGAATATTGTGAAAAATTACAATTGTTTTTATAGTCCAGTTCATCATACAAACCAGACCTCCCACACCAGACTCCAATTACACCTCACACTGCCTCGAAAAGCATCCAACATAATCAAAGACTTGTTGCATCCCGGTCGTTCCTCCTACCTGATCCCATCCGGCAAAAGCTATAGAAGCTTGAAAGCATGAACCGCCATACTCATGGTTCATGACCCCTCTGTTGTTACACTTTGGTATTGTCCAATTCACCTGTACCCCATTGCAGATATTGGACATTGTTTGTGGAACAGGTGCTCTACAATGCTGAGAACGATATGCTGCACTCTAGTGGTATTATGTAAATTATATGATCTATATTCTATCAATACAGATCATAGATTGCATGCAAAACAAAACCTTTTACAGTACCTCAGTATACATAACAATCATAAACCTACTTGCATCTAGCATGTCACGGGACATAAAAATGTCATGTATTTAAGGCTTCTATTTGATTGACAGGTATAATGAAATCTTAAGAACATTTTAATATGTTAAAATTTGATAGTGCTCCAGTCACCTGTACCAGAGAAGGATTTGTTTACAGATAATCGTAAGTTTTTCAGTTCTAGTTGAAACCATTTAACCTTTTTGGTTTTCAATACTGTTGGCAATTAGCTTTGATTTTTGTTTGTTTTTCTAATGGCTGATAACGGTACTAAGAAGCTAAACATTTGTTAACTGAGATCTGAGGGGGATCTGAAGCCCATTCCTTTCAAAATGTGGCACTTTACAGGGACCATTTATGATAAACAAACCATTGACCATTACTCGAGTGTTCCTTCTATAGAAAATGTCACACATTGATTTCTGTTAGCTTTTGTGTTCCGACCCAGAATGGATCCTCACCTTCCAGTTATATTTTATGGTTTTGATATTTTTCATGTTAAGATGATGTTTAGAATACAGTAAACCCTTGTGCCTCTTTATAATGGATTTTGATTTTTCGCGGACTGACCTACCTCATTGGGTTCCTTATGGGCCTGTCCCACTTGGGCGTCATTTGCGCGTCATTTACACAACATCATTTACGCGTCACGACGCGCAAGTCCTGATGTGCACGTGATGCGCGCATGGTGTGTGGTGACGAAGGCAGTGAAGCGCGGTTGCGCGCGATGCCCCAGGATTTTGTGATTCACAAAATCTTTGCGCGCCACCTGCGTGACTAGCCCAATGATGCCCAAGTGGGACAGGCCCGTTACTGCGCTATCTGCTCGCACCTCTCCGGCCGCTCACAGCCCCAGCTACCCCTTGCGCCTTCTCCAGCTTGCGCTACTTCCAATCCTGGCCTTCTGCCACATCCACCAACTCACACAGCTTCCTCTGCAACGTCTAGGCTGCGTTGTCCCATACCTGCACACTGGCCAACCGCGCATGGACTTTGACTCCGCTGATCCTCTCCTCTCCCCCAGTCGTCAGCAGGTTGGGGCGGTCAACTCACCTGGAGTCCATGCTCAGTTCCAGACCATGAGTCTGATGAAGGGTCTCGACCTGAAACGTCACCTATCCATGTTCTTCAGGGATGCTGGTTACATGGTTATAATGGACAATCGCCACTATCGGACTCCACTTCCCCCCTCCCCCCACTACCCGTGGTGCATTATAATGAGGGTTTACTGTATTCGTAAGTGAATTCGGCAATTAAGTTCCTCTCAAGAACTTCAGGGTCTTATTTATGCTGATACTCTTGTCCAACTATGTGAGGTAGAATGTTTGTAATCTTGATGATATATTTTACTCTTGAAACATTTTACTGTAGGAAAGGTGGTGTAATTGTTGCACATCGAGATACAGATGTCGTCTTTTGGGGGAGATGTTAAAGGAATGTTAAAGGATGTAAAAGATGAATGCGATTTCATTGTCCATTTTATCAAGATGAGACTTTTGCAGAGGTCCTCTTGAACCAGCCTAATTAATGGGTGAGTGCAGTTCCTGTGGGTTCCCCCGTTTACTGACACCCCGGCTCCGTACGTGTGGCCCCGCAGCGCGTCCACCTCGGCCAGCATGCCCTTCTGGTGGTGATAATGGTGGGGAGCAGCACTGCCCTGCACGCCGCCCGAGCTGCCTTCAGCACCCCCATAGCACCGGCTCCGTCAGACCGTCCGCTCGCTTGCTGCAACACCGGCAGCCTGACAACCCGACCGACCCCTCGCCACACCCACCGGGCCCGGCCAGGCCTGGCCAGACGCTCACCAACCCAGCGGCTCGACGCTCACTAACCCGGCCTAGGCCCGTCCAAACGCTCACCAACCTGGCAGAGGTCTGGCCCGACGTTCGCCAACATGGCGGAGGCCCAGCCCGATGCTCACCAACCCGGCGGCCGGACGCTCACCAACCCGGCCGAGGCCCGTCCAACTCTCACCACCCACCGACGGCCCGACAACCCAACCGATCCTCCACAGTTTCCATCGGCCTACCAAGCCTGACTGACTGACCCTAACCCTAGCTGTACATTTGTTATTTAACATTTTTATTTAACAGTTCACATTATAACTTTATAAAGATAAATCAATTGAGAAACAAAATGAACAGCAAGCAAGGTGAGCATCACCTTTATTCCTTGGAAACCATGTTATTGTTTTGATGTAATGAGGAGGCAGCCATGATCCCAGGGTCCTCACTGCCTAGGGACCATAAAACAAAGCGCGGGATTGGTCAATTTACATCCGATCTCAATGTCAAACGTGCATTGATTGGGCAATTACTACTTAGAAAATTTGAGGGTTTTCTCATATTTCTTAAAAAATCAGCATGTTTTGGTCTTGACGAGTTTCAGGTATGATTTAAATAATATTTTTACACAATATGTTAAACATTTAGGTAGTACCATGAGTTGGGTCACGAACCTGAATGAAAAAGCTCCTCGGCCCACAGTCTAATTTAGTTGGAGCTTCATGCACTTCACTTGGCTGACTGGCATCCCAACCCAATAACAGTAATTGGACTTCAAAATGCCAGTGAGTTGCATGTTATAACCTGGAATGTCTCGGAGGTGAACATGTGCTGTTTAATTATTTCATCTTTCCACCATTTAATGATAAATGAGATAAGAGTTTACATCTGAAGAATGGATGCTGCGTAATGTTTATTTACATAAGCTTTAAGTTTGTATAGTGACTTTTCAGTTCAGTGGTGCAGCTGCTTTTCGATGTATTCTGAATTAATTTTCAATGGGCGGTTCAAAGGTAATTCAAATTTTAGGGCTTTCGGCTTATTTTTGGTATTTGGCAATGATCAGACATTTATATTCATTCAAGTTATATTTTTATTGTTGGATGATATAATATTTTAGAGACACAAAATAATGAAATATGACAGTGCAACAGATTAAAGAGACCATGATTAGGGCCTGTTCATGTTGTAGAATTGTTTCAATGGAAAATAGTCTGAAGAAGAGTCTTGACCCGAAACGTCGCCTATTTCCTTCGCTCCATAGATGCTGCCTCACCCGCTGAGTTTCTCCAGCATTTTTGTCTACCTTTGATCTTCCAGCAACTGCAGTTCCTTCTTAAACATCAAGCTTTTCAACGTTGGATCTCCCCAATTTTTGTTGTTCCGTTGAGATAGTCCTGTTTTAGAGAAAAGACCATTCATACATAATGAAGATTTATTACAGGCAAAAACAAAAGGTGTAATCCTGTAACTAATATCAACAAGCTTAGTTTGTTTTAACAGTATGCCTTGAGAATAACAGCAGGAATGAAAAGTATCACTGTTTCTTCAAGATTCCTTGAGACTGCAGACTTGTTTAACATAACAAACACTGGGAAAGTTGTCCCAGAGTCTTGTACAATTACCCCATTCTATGTAATTTTGTCTGAGGCGCCATACGGAATTGCATTTTGTGTCTATTTTTCTGCATCAACATTTATCAATGAAATTATATCTCCTATTTGTCATTAGGTCCAAGCTGGTATACATATAAATGAGGGTGAGAACACTTCTTCCTTTGTATATCTTTCCTCTGCCCTGGGAATTTTCAGGCTTCAATGTTTGTCAGTAAAGCTGCAAAATACTGCATCGGGGTATTTAATCAAACACGTTCAATCTTTGAGCAACCATCCGAGAGCACTAGTTAAATGTCCAATTTAGTTGCTCTTTTGAAATGTACACATTTCAGGCACATGACTGAGGACTTTTGTGCTCGTTCATTCTCTCTCTCTCTCTCTCGCTCTCTCTCTCTCTCTCTCTCTCCCCCCCCCCCCCCCCCCCCCCCTTCAAATGGACTTCTGTTTGAAACTACTTACTTTCCAGGAGGACTGTGTAGACTGTCGCACTGTGTTGGCACTCCATGATGTTTCAGTGCAAGGCCTGCAGGCTAGTGGCAACTCTCATAAATTACTCCAGCCAATGCTTTGCTAAACTTTCCATCCGATCTATAGGCTGCCATAGTTGGTTTCAAAGGTGGAGGGGTGACTGATGAGGCCAATCTTGGAACTGCAGAGGTGAAGAGCAGGGGCAAAAGCATTGCAGGCATTCCAAGTCTCACCCCAAATGTTCCTGCACACTGTGAGCAGTCGTGGGCCAGGGATTCTCAAGAGTCAACGTGGATATTGGGATTTTTTAAATGGAGGCTTTTAGCTTGTCTTTGAATCTTTGCCCTTATCCACCGGGTAATCTTTTACCGTGAGAGAGCTTGGAATAGGATGTTCATTTTGGTAATCAGGTGTCAGGTAACTGAACCATGTGGGCTGCTCGATGTAGCTCAGAGTGTCGCTGAGTTAAGCCCCTGTCCCACTTTCCCGAGTTACTCACGAATTTTTCCGAGTTTTCCCCTTGATTCAAACTCGGAGAGTGTCCGTCGCGAGTCTGTAGGAGTCTGTAGATATTTTGTAGCGCCTCGTAATGCCAGGCGTAGGTACTCGGGGCATCAGGTAAGTCGGGACGTTTTTTCAGCATGTTGAAAAATGTCCACGAGTAAAAAAAAATAGCCCCGAGTACCTAAGGCTGGCAACTCCGAGTTTGAATCAAGGGGAAATCTCGGGAAAATTTGTGAGTAACTCGGGAAATTGGGACAGGGGCTTAACTAGGGGCAACATGCAGATATTGCTTCACATATCTTTATGGTTAAACTGGAGGATTTTATGGAGACACAACTTTTGGTATCCTTTCAGGAGCTTGAGATGGCTGCATAGTCAGTTCAGATCTCAGGAGCTTAAAGGGGGGGAAGGATCACTGCTGACTAGAAGACAATGAATTTTGGGTCATTTTGGGTCTACCTCAATTTTCTCCCCCCACTGCCCCCCCCCAACCCCAGGAGGCTGAGCAGCTTCTCTTTGAATCCGCCTCCAGGCACCGTGGACATGATCTTTGCTGCACGACAGCAGTAGAATTGTGAGAAATGGCACCATGGATTTTTACTTGCGGCAGATACCAAGATATCAACTCTGTTGATACCAACTATTTCATTGTTGATGAGAGAATGGATCGACTGGGCTTGCATTCACTGGAATTTATAAGGATGGGAGGTTATCTTATAGAAATATTCTTAAGGGCGGGGACAGGATAGATGCAGGAACAAAAAGTGTGTGGCATCACCTGGTGGTCAGAGCACTTACTGTCGAACCCTCGTCAGTGGTTACGAGGACTGTCACGTGACATCATGGGTTAAGGGGAGTGGCCTGCTACATCAGCAGATCTTACCTGGAGATAACGAGTCAACACCTTTGCTCAGCAGCAGCAGCAGCATTGACTCTTATGTTAGAGAGTCCCAAACGCACATGTATGTTAAATTTATCTCACCAAATAAAGGAATCGTTTGATCACAAAATTTGGACTCGCTACATTGGTGACCCGTGACGATCCAAAATGGTATTTTGATGTCTGCAACAGCCCAGCCCTGCTGAACGACACAACCGCCAACCCGGCTCTACCGTAATGTATGCTGCCGACGACTGACTCAACATGCTCCAGTGATTGGTCTCGCCGTTCGTAGGCCGCCCGGGTGGATGGGCGTGATCCGGGCCTTGTTTGAATGCCACCAATGTCTCCCGCATGGCCCACCCGGAGCCGACCACCGGGGCTGAGAGGCCGCGGCTGCCGCCGCTCCCCCCAGCAGCTGTGAGTATATTAGCCCTCCGCCCCTAGCATCACTGGCACCGGCACTGCTGGCCCCAGGAGCGGGGCGAGAGCGGGCCCACCCGCCACCCCGCCAGCCACTGCTCAAGGCCTAGCATCCCGATGGAGCGGACCTACCTGTGGCGGCTGCCCGAAGAAGTCCTTCTGCTCCTCGCTGGGGTGGATTTCGATGATCCCCGGCCGCTGGCTGCCCGTCTGGTCGGGCTGTAGTCGGCCCAGCAGCGGGGGAGGGGTCTCGCATCCCGGCAGCTTCTAGTCTCTGCCGGGGCACAGCAGCACGTCTCCGACGATACGACCAATGGTGGTTGGAGTTCCTACCAGCAGCGGTGGGGTGAGGCGATGCCGGCCGCCCCACTCGCATCCGGGAATCGCTTCGGTCGGCTGCCAGTAAAGGCCACCTTGGTCGGCTGCCAAAATGGCCGCCACCGTTGACTAGCAAAATGGCTGCCACGGCCACATGGAAGCGACACTCGACCTGCTCTGACCGGCGTCAACAGCGCCACATCGGGTCGGACGGTGTCACTGCAACCTCCAGTTTTCCAGCTTCCAGCACAGCTTCTCATCGGACATTGGATTCCTGAGCCTTCCTGCACCATTCGCACTATAGACATTGGACAATTCGATCCATTGAACTTTTAGTTTCCTACCACTTTGGACTTTGTATTATGTTTGCTCACTGTAGTTTGATTTTTTAAAAACTTTTCACACTGTAATGACCTCACCGGGTTTGGCTATTAGTTTATTCTTATTTCTTTGTTGCGTTTTCTTTGGTTTGCATTGTTGCCGACGTCGCCCATGGTCGCGACTCGTGGCCAGGGGCGCACGACCCGTTGCAGGGGCCACCCTCGACCATGCTTGCGCACCTTCCAGTAGAAGGTGAGCGCGCTCTATCTCTTTTCACGAAGTTTAGACTCGCTACAAGTGTGGATTTCTGTAAAATACAAGATTTTGTTTTTAAATTAGCTCCATAAAGATTTGTCTTAGTACATTACAATGCGTGCAGTGCAGCCTTTGTCACGGAAGGGGCTTTTCTCTGCTGTCGAGAATTGTTTAGCCCTCTGGTTAAATCATTAGCTGAATGAATTCAACCCCAGCGCCTTGCAACAATGAGTGACCTTACACCGTTGTTTAGTCTCTCCTTCCCTTTTTCACCTATCTCCCCTTCCCTTTTTCACCTCCTTCTCCACTCAATAGAAAATAAATAGCTTCTGGTATTTGACTGATGCAGAACTGAAGATGGAGCATGTGGATAAAGGTATCGCTGTCCCGAAGCAAAACCTTTCACAATGGAAGATTGTTTGCAAGACGGATTACCTCAAAATGATGGTCTCACAGCTACTTAAAAAGAGAACTAATTACAAATGAAATTATATGCAGAAATTGTTAATTTGGCAAATCGAGAATCGCTTTACATTGTACGCTGATGTGTGTGTGTGTGTGTACAACAATGAAGCATGAATTTAACTGTTCAATTCGACTGCTACCACTGATACAGAAACACAAAAGAGTTGGAAGTACTGAAGAAGGCCATTAATCTGTTACAGTTTAATTTAAAAAACGTATATTTTTATTTGACAACTTGTGCAGCATCCTTTGAAACTTGCCTTATGACAAAATATGTTAATCAAGCAATTTGCACCTAGAAGCTTTAAGTTGTCAGCAAGGATGTTTCAGATGCAATGAGTTAAAGATGTTGGGCTAAAATATTAAAATGGGAATTGTGTAAATATGAGCCATTATTTTGTGTTATTGTTTTTGTAACACAAAAATATTAATGTTGACAAAACTATGATAATGCTACCTGGTGACTTTTTATTATGGAACTATGGAAACGTGAATATAGAGCTGGTGGTGTCTGTGCATTGTACAATGTCACTACATTGTAATTTGCTGCTGGTGTACTGTATACTGTGTACTTGGATCAAAATGTAAATACAATTAAAGGAAAAAGTTAGGTAATAAAAAATAAAATCTTATTCCAATAGTGAGCTTCCAGTTTTGTGTATTTTGGATCCCAGTGAAAAATCACTTAAACATCTGATGCTAACTATGATCACTTTGTCAATGCCTGAACTTAAGTGATGACATTCCCATAATTTCCCAGTACAATTTACCCTTTCCTCAATGTTTAATCGGGTGAACATTGTAACAGCTAGCAAGTTACCATGTTTGAAACAAATCTGAGTTTCTTATGGTTAATTAGATGATGTAAATAGTGTGTGGCACTGTGTTTAAGAGGGAACTTTTGTGCCAGTGTGTGGCACTTGTTGCTTTTGTGCTGCCCACACATAAAAAAGCTCAAAGTATTTTCAAATTAAAGTGTTTTCAAAGCGATATCTAATTGTCACATTTTGCCTCTTTTTCATTCACAACTGGTGAATATGTGTAACTCATAATTTGACATACTCTATAGCTCCTAGGCAAGGCTTTGAGAGCAAAAGACCAGCAAGTTGTGTCTTAAGTCTCTTGTCTCCACATTCCATTACTTTTATCTGGGTTCTGGTATTTTCAGCCACTATCATATTTGGGAAGTGTATCTGATTTGGCACGTCTCAACAAGCCAAAATTGAGCACTTACCACTATCACAATGAAGTTTGTCATTTTGGGAATGCACTGCCACATAATGCAAGGCTATCAAAGATTGCTTTTCAGTGATATGTTTATGCTTGCATGTTGGTCTCTTGACACACTGAATCTTTGAAGAACTTGTTATTAAGTGAAATGACTGGCAGCTGTGAGAGAATCATTTTTGTGACCGCTTCAAATTTGAGATGCCTTTAGTTTTTGTGTCTAAATATGTGTGAGCTGAAAACTCATATTTTACTTTTAACAAATTTTCTTAGATGGGAATAGAAGATAATTAGTTTAAGAGCTGTACAAAATGTTTACATTTTTTTGGGATCAGTTTATTTCCATTTTCCGGTTACGAAATCATAACAAAAGCACTTATCTACATATTACTTGCTATTTTTACAAAGGTATGTACTTTTCCCCCATATTACTTCTGATATGTGCTTTAAATATATAACATAAAAAAATATATTTGTCTTACTGATTGTGCTTGTTTTAAAAAAAAAGACGACAAACACATTATTTTGTTACATTAAACATCTCCCAACAATAACTACAGTTATAAGTTAGTAGATCCAGAAGACCTCCAAAATGTTATCAATAAATTTAGAAAAGTTTTTAATCCATTAATACACTGGAGTCAAGTATACACTGTTAGAAAATAAGCTATCATGAGCAATGCCAACTCGTTGATGACTTGGAAAATCTCTCTATTAGATCAATTGGATAGGAAAAGTGAAAACTGCATTATAACTAATGAAGTGTTTAAAATAATGTTTGAATTTTTTTTTTTTGCAGAGATATGAGGAACAATCTCATCAGTAATGTAGAATTGGGTGCTTTCTGGGGACTTTCAGCACTGAAAAGACTGTGAGTATTGAAACGTATGCATACCAGGATGAGGCATCCAAAACTAGGCTATGGTTTCATAGATGCAGAGATAAGAGTTCAAACCCAATACAGGAGCTGGGACATTTATTTTCAAGTAACTTAGAAGCAAAATTCAAATTTAATTGCGGTAACGGAAGACTTTAATCCACTGATTGTCAAAATAATCCATCTGGTTCAAGAGAGGAAATCTGTCTTCCCCACCTTGTCTAGGCTTTATGGCTCGAGGCCTGGCAGTAATTTTTTTCCGACCCAGTTCAATGGTAACCAGAGATGTTGGCCATGAATCGCAACATAGCTAACAATGAGAACATCCCAATGAATGTGTTAGAAAAACCATTGTGATTTCAATGGTTGGGACAAGGAATAGAAAAATGTTTTTGGAGCAACTTTCAGGTTGAAAATCGCATCATTCCAAAGGAGGATGAAATGAGTAATAGCTGAAAAATCATTTGTAACTGATTTAAGTGTCTTTGTTTTAACTTTAATGGATTGGAAATAGGTGGGGTTGATAATTGTCATTTTGTCTAAATCTGACAATTTAACCCTCTCTTTCCTGCCCCCCTGAATTAAAAATAAAATGGAAATTATACTCAATCTCCACTCTCCTGTAATAATGATCTAATAGTATGATGCTTTTATACTAGCATCCAAATATTATTATGTCTAAAATATGGATTTTCATCATTTATAATCCTTATGATCTGTGCAGCTCAAACTCTTCAAATTAGACACCATGAGTACCAATAATTAAAGCTGCACCCCCAAGTAATTTATTTATTTCTGGTCATCCATTGACTTGTTTAGATACTTCTCAGTGCAGACTAAAGATGAAGTCATTCAGCCATTCAAATTGCACAGATCTGTTCATTTAACGTGTGAGTGTTGATATATCGACTTTTAAAAACAGCATTTTCTCATTTGTCATGATTCCATTCTTTCCTAATTTTAACGTTTTAAAGTCACTCATGGTGTATGTCTAGTGTTTTTTTTTAATTTAGCCATTGTGGCTGCCTTTATCAGAGCTTTGCCAACTGAGGTTTATTTCCAGCCTCCAGGGCTGCTCTTTATTTCCCTTTTATGTACACTTGTTCAAACTGGTGGATGTGCAAGGCATTGAGTATTGGTTACTTTAAATCCTGTTTTGCTTTATGACTTTCTGGAATGGATCAGCAAAGTGATGCCTGAGCAATTTCTACATAAAGATTTAAAATTCATTCTCATTTATTTGCTTAGAAAAATATATTTTAAAATTAATAATTAAAGAGCTTGCAGTAGTGATGGAAGAGCTTGCAGTAGTGATGGAAATGCCTAGAATATTACTTGAAGAAAAAAGCTTCTATGGCGGTTAGTCTCATGCAAATGGATAATCGGTTTTGTTCTTGAACAAATGAAGACAATTGTTGAGATTTTTCAAGTATTGTTGGGAGTCCACTGCCTGATTTTGCTCCCCACATTCTCTACTGCCCCAGCCCAACAAGCATATTTTAGTAGAATTCGCAAGGTAGATCTTGTTGCTTTGGATGGTTCCAATGTCGAGACCATGAATAGCCCTCTGACAACAAAATGTGAAACGTGCCTGAGCCAGTACAAGCTTCTCCATGAATCTCCTCTGAAGCATTTGACAGCTGCCACTTGGAATTAGAAATGCGAAACTGCTGTCAAGATCTGGTCCAATCTAATCCCCTGTCTTCGGTTGGGGAAGGCCTGGTTTGCTTCTAGTTCTTTTTGTGAAATCGTGAAAGAGGACCACTGAGTCAGAGGACGGTTAGTATAATAGAAAAACGTACAGAAGGGAACTGCAGTGGAAATGTAGGATGTGATAACAGAGAGAATGAAACACAATATAGCTGGTGGAATGTTGAGCAAAAAACAAAGTGCTAGAGGAATTGAAGAGGAGTTCCAACCCAAAACGTCATCCGTCCATTCCCTCCACAGATGCTGCCTGACCTACTGAGTTCTCCATCACTTTGTTTTTCATTTTGCATACAGAATGAGATGTGATTCAGATTCAGATTCAATTTAATTGTCATTGTCAGTGTACAGTACAGAGACAACGAAATGCATTGTGAGCATGTTAACGGTGGTAAGTTCTGGATCCAAAATGGCGAGGGCCAATGCAAGTCGGCAAAACAACACCCAGCCACGATACTGCTCAAAAAAAATATTGAAAGTTGGTAAAGTCATAAACCCACTTGTCAAAATTCCCCATTTGGAAGCAATTAAAAATGAAAATTTTAAATTGAACTAAAACTTTTTTCACTCAAAAACATTTGTTTAAGAGAATATAATGAAGTCAAAAAATGAAAGTACCTTCTCAGCAACCATTTCTCTCCACTCGGATGAAGAGACTCGCGTAATCTAACCTGGCAGAGGTTCAGCAAGTGGATTCTTCACCTTTAATGCCGGAGAATTCAGCCTGTTTGTGTATTGCCTTTGCTCTCGACAGGAGTACTTTGTTTATTGACACAGGTGTAAATAACTGGAATTTTGATGCAAATTTTCTGTAATTTCTCAGAAAACATAGTATGGAACATTTAAGTAGGGACACAGAACATCTATGGCCAACAGAATACTCTGGGAGAATGCCCATTGCCAGGTCGAAGAGGTTTTGACATCACTTAGATAGCACTGTCTGCCTATCTGGCATCCACTTCATCCTGATGTATTAACAAATGTGGCTAGAAACATACAACTAGCCAAGCAGCATATATTGAGAAACTTTGTATCCCAAAGGTCAAGCCCATGATACCTACCGTGACCTACTGTCCAAAAGTAAAGATTGTTTTATTGTTGTATGTACTGAAACAGAAGAATGAAATTCTTACTTGCAACAACGCAATATATTTGTAAACACAGTACTGAATAAATAAAATAATAAGTATTTTTTAAATGTTCATGAAATAAAAAAATCCTATAAAGTAATAAAAAAACAATGTCTTTAGTGCAACCAAGGCAGTTGGTAGTTTAGTTAGAGTTTAGTAGTGTTTGATAGCCTGATGATTGTGGGGGGAAAAGCTGTTCAAGAATCTGGATGTTATAGTTTTCAGACTCCTATACCTTCATCCCGATGGCAGGAGTAAAATGAGAACGCGTCCAGGATGTTTTCCTAAATGATTGTCTATTATGAAATATTATATGAGACTCAGTGCCTGAAACAGGCACACTGTCATAGTGGTCAGTGGCCAGAGAGTCAGTGAGCCCATTAATATGCATTCATAAATAAAAATTGAACCAAGTGTAAAAAGGGTGGACAGGTAAAGAAAGGGGGTCAGTATTTCTTCAGAAATCTGTGCTATGAGTGAAACAAAGGGTCCACTTCAAACTATTTTGTCATAATGATTACGAGGAGAACTGAGGAAATGATTCAAGATATTCTGAAGGCCTCCTTAAGATATTATGTCATCCTCGTTGATTCAAGAATCTCTAGCCCATGATTGTTCAATGTAATGACAGAGCATTTGACTTGGCTCTGGGATCCTTTAATCTCCTCGTTGAGTGTAAATGGAAGTCCAGCAAAAATAGTCTGCATGCACCGCCTCTCTTACTGCCCCCTCACCTGTCTCATCAACCAGCATCTGGCTTGTCTTCGACAGAAGCTGCAGATCCCACATTCGCCCAGCAGCTGCCTGGAATGGTAGCAAGTCACCTTCAGCCTGACAAGGTTTCTTGAAAAGTGGTTGTATCTTAATTTAACATCTGTCAAAACAGCCACCCGTGGCTTCTGTTTAACCTTTCAGCCTAAAGATGCCAGCTTCAGCCAGTCAGCATGTTTTGATGTGGAAAGATCTGATGGGAATCCCTGTCATTGTGCTTCTGGATACTTTTGGGAGCTGGATAGTGGTGGACCTTCTGGCCTAGAAGTGAAAAATCCACTGAAATCAAGAAAAAATTATGATGTTTAATGTCTGCCATCATAAAATGAGATGTTCTTTAATAGTAGGGAATAAAGACTGCTATTGCATAAATTATTTGATATAACTGGTGAATTATTCTTAATTTTTCTTGCAGGGATTTATCTAGCAACAAGATAAGCTGTCTAAATGGGGAAATGTTCAGAGGCTTGTCAAATCTTATACGATTGTAAGTAATTAAAATCTAATTATAATTTTGTTTTAAAATGGTCTGTAAATGGATTTTGATTTGATTCTGCATTCAAATATAGTGTTCTGAAAATCCTGTTACCACTAAACTACCGCAAAACAATTCACTTCAGCGGTACCAAGTTCTGCTGAATTTTGAATTCTTACCACTCTCGAGGAAAGAAAGTTATTTAGATATCCCTTCCATTTATGAAGACTTTTTATTACATTGCCTTTACAGTATCTGTAAAACAAGGCTGGTTAGTGCATTTCTTCTAATAGCAAACTCTTTAGAGTACTAAAATTGGTGAGATAGGGCAGTTCAGGGTTTTACTGCTCCACTAGAATTATAATTTTTCAAATAATATGTCTAATTTTTCTTGGGAAATTGTAATACGCCTAGTAATTTTAAAATTAATTTGCCCATTGTATGCATATTGTTCAATTTTATACATGTACTAGACTAAGTGGGACCCGTTGGATCCCAGCTTCACATGGGAGGGCTGGTCCCCAACACAATATTCCACCTCTCCACCAATTCCAATCACACACACAACACCACACACACACACACACACACACACACACACACACACACACACACACACACACACACACACACACACACACACACACACACACACACACCCACACACACACACACACACACACACACTCACTCACACACTCACTCACACGCACACTCACGCACACACTTACACACACCCTCCACCTCACATACACGTACACACACACACACACACACACGCACACACACACACACACATACATTCACACACACACATACACTCACACACACATACGCACGCACACATACACACTCACTGACTCACACAGCATATATATGACAGTAATCCTTCTTGAATCTACTCACATGGCTGAGCACAGCCTCTCGACTGTGGGGCATCCGCAGTCAGCGGCACTTCCGCAATCAGCGCGATCTCTGCACTTGCCGGAAATGATGAAATCAGCACGATCTCTGCACTCACCGGAAATTACACAATCAGTGCGACATGTCCACTAAGCGGAAGTCACGAAATGAGCAGGACTTTTGGACTAAACACAGTCGGACCTAATAAAGCATTTATTCCTTCCAAACACAGTCGGACCTAATAAAGCATTTATTCCTTCCAAACAGAGTCGTACATAATAAAGCATTGCAGTTTCAAGTGCAGGCAGGGACGCAGGCCAAACAACTCATGGCATTGTCATTAAGGGCTAACAAATAATTTATTGCAAGTACATTGCAGACTCACAGTTCAGTTGATTAGCAGCTTAGAATCACAGTTGTGGACTCTCCCTCGCGATCTTCCAGAGTGACTGACCCATGTCCAGGCATCCGGGGGTTTTATAGTCCTGCCCCCCACTGGAAGAGGTGTTACCTTGATCGTGGTGATTGACAGGCGAGAGGGCCAATCAGCTGATCTCAAGGTTTTTTAAACACTCATAACTTTATTATATTTAATCGTTGGGAAAAATCCTCAGGGCTGGCTCAGCAGAGGAGGACTGTGAGTAAGATGGCCAAAAAATGCAGCGATACAGGGTAGCATTTTTTCGAAAATCAATATACAGCGCAGACAGGAAGTGGTCAAAATGAGACTTTTAATTATATAGATTTTTTTGCAGTATTACTCAGTGTTGCCCATTCCTCACAATTGTGTGTCCTCTACAAATCGAAAAATAAGCAGTGACGATATTTCACAATCAATTCTTTTAGCTTATTCTCATTTTTCAGGAACATTTCAGGAAACCTCTTTTCTACACTGTCTGAAGGGATATTTAAGGACCTGCAGATGCTGAAATATGTGTAAGTTGGCCACTGATTTTATTTCCTTCTTAGTAGTTCCTCACAAAGCTGTCTGTATTAACTTTCCACTTACTAAATATATTTTTACAAATTAGAACAGTACATCACAAGAACAGGTCCTTCAGACTATAATATCTGTGCCAAAAATAATGCCAAGACCAACTCTTATCTGCATGCACATAATCCATATCTCCCCATTCCCTACATATCCATATGCCTAGGTAAAAATCTCTGATATGCCACTATCATACCTAAATTCTGGTATAATGTTACAAGAAACACATGCTATGAACTTTGGTTGTTTACATGAATCAAAATGTTTCTCTCCAAAACAATTTACTTACCTTTATTATAGAATTAAATGTGACAGTTAAATTCATTTTTAGGACTGTTGCTTGGATAATTAAAATCAAGTGAATTGATTTTTGTGTCTTTGATAATCAAAGCTACAAAATAATTTATTTGGCCATTTGTTTTGCATGATGAGCAGATATTAACATTTATTTTTTGGAAACAGTATATGTACCTCTTCGTCGTCAAGAGGGATCAAAATGTAAAGTAGTATTTCTAAGTTTGTTCTTCTAATATATATATATCACTGTAACTAGTAGATTTGCATTTTCTACATAGAAAAAAGTAGAGATGGTTTAATATAGTTTCTATGTGGTTCACTTTTAATTATGGTGGGAAAGGACGAAATCTATCCTCCTGTTTATATCAATCAAGGATTATAATCCTATAGTATAGCATTGAAGAAATTAAATATTTGCTGTATTTTCTATACAATGTTTATTTTCTCTCCAATATGGACTGATTTTAGACGGACAAACTCATGACAAAAGATGAGTTTAAAGGATATGAAACCCCTACAGTGTCAACTCTAGCCCATAACCCCTTGTCCCTATTGACACAATTATTTTTAGTATGCTATTTTCTAAAGCTTGTGGTTTTACAGCAGAACTATCGATATCATGGTTTCATAAAAATCACTAATCATGTAAAGAAATCTGCACAAATTTTGGATTTCTTGAAGTTCTCATATTATCATAATTTCCATGCTAGTATATAATGACCTGAACATATTACAGTAACTGTACCATAGTTTTAGTGTCCATGTACCATTCTTATAGAACTGTACAAAATCAATAATTTCAAACCACAAAATTAGAAAATCTTTTAGATTATACCATAAAGATAATTGGATAAACAAAAGATAAACTTGAGCACCAGTACTGTAGATCAATCAAACATATGTCATGCCTGTTCATGGAAAACATTGATCTCAATGCTTTTTAAATTTGTATGTGTGGGTGAATTGAGGGGGCAGTGTCTGTAAGGTAAGATCTGTTTAAAACAAATGCATTTATTTTTTTAATTTATCATTGCCAGAGAATTTCAGACAGACTATCTGTTGTGTGATTGCAACTTACTATGGGTGATACAATGGATAAAGACCAAAAATGTAACTGTCAGGGAAACTAAATGTGCCTTCCCAAAGTCTCTGCAGAGGCAGCTTGTGATGAGTGTTAAGAAAGAACTTCTGACTTGTGGTAAGTCCATTGCTTGGCTTTGAAATTACACTATAATAGTAATGTGATATTTGCTGTATCTTTGTTATACCAAATTAAAGTGGAGAAAAATGTTGTTGTTCAAAACTTGAAATAATTATTCATGTAATTATTACAATACTATTAAAAAGGTAAATTTTGTTGGGAATGCCTCCAGTAATTACAATGTTTATTCTGTTTCTGTAACTTGTGCATGTTTGGAGATAATTATGTAAAATATTATTTAAAAAGGTAACACCAAAACATTGAGAAAATCATAATATGGTCTCCTGGAGTCAACATAGGGTTATTAGAATCATTTGAGGTTGTAATGATCTGGATAGATAAAAGGTATTTAATGCATTGGCATTTGATAAAGGGACGCAAAATACTGTTGCACAAAATAAGAGCTCTTGGCATTGGGGAGAGTATATTCTAAATTATGCGTTAATTAACTAAACAATTGAATAAAGATCAATTGTTCACTTTCAGGTTGGGAAGGTTTAATTAGCAGGATGCCATTTGGATTAATTCTGAAAACTATTTATAATCAATATTGATGTCTTAGGTGGTGGGACCAGGTATATTGAAGCTAAAATCAAAAAAGCAAATGATATAAATCTAAGATTTAAAAAATGAAAATACCATAAATAATCAGTAGATCAGTTTTAACATTTCAGGTCAATATTCTTTCATTAGAACAGAACTAATGCAAGGTGGCTGTCCTCAGATGCTAACACTGTTTCTACCTCCACTGATACTCCTGACCTGTTTTATCAGCAAATCTGCCTTGTGCCTAATTTACTAATAGCACCTAAATAGAAAAGATTCTTCAAAAGTACACGTTTTAAATCATTCAGTAGAATGTGGCAGATTATATGTAGAATTGGTAAATTATCCTCTTCAGTAGAAAGCATTATAAAGCAGATTATTATTGTTTAAAGATTAAAGAATTCAGTGGGCAATTACAGCAAGTAATTAGAAAGGCAAATTGAATGATTACTTTTATTGTAAAGGGGACAGAGTTAAAAAATGTTGAAAGAATGCTCCAACTATCAGGGTATTGGTTTGACTACATCTTGCATTCTGACCACAATTTGTCTCTCCTGGCTTGAGGAAACATTTGTATGGAGGAAAGTGAGATAAAGTTCATTAGGTGGACACCTGGGAATTGGAACTTGTATTACGAGAGAAACAAACAAAATGATTGGATAGATGTTCATTAGAACTGAAGAATGAGAGGTGGTCTCATTAAAGATATGAGATTCTGAGGAAACTTGACAGGATAGATGTCAAGAGGCTATTTCCTCGTAGAAATGTAGAAGCATTGGATGTAGATTCAGGATAAAAAGGGTTGCCCATTTCATGTGGCGATGAGGAGGAATTTCTTCTGAAACAGGATTGTGAATGTTTAGAACTGTAATACAGTGAGCTGATAAAGTGGAGTCTCTAAAAGGATTCAATTTTGAAATAGTTGAAATGTGTTGCCTCGAACACATTAAATACTTTTAGTTTTAATGTAGTCAAGGTAATGGGCAGGAAAATGCAACCGATTCTGAGTCAACTCTGTCATGAACATCTTGAAGATTATCCTAGGCGTGTGGTTCCATATATTACTAATACTCCTAGAAGTAATGTTTGATTCCAATGAGAGTTTCCTGAGCAGGCAGTTGTGGAACATAAAATCCAACTACCTGACTAATTAAGCAAGACGCCATCAAATGTTTTTGAGGATATCAGCACTGGGTGTTAGAGTCCTACACTGAAACAGGGTGATAACAGGCCCTTGGGCCCAACTTGCCCACACTGACTGACCAACATGTCCCAGCTACACATCCCACTTGCCTGCATTTGGCCCATATCCCTCCAAACCTGTCCTATCCATGTACCTGTCTAACTGTTTCTTAAATGGTGGGATAGTCCCTGCCTCAACTACCTCCTCTGACAACTTGTTCGGTACACCCACCACCCTTTGTGTGAAAAAATTACCCTTCAGATTCCTATTAAATCTTTTCCCCATCACCTTAAACCCATGTCCTCTGGTTCTCACAAGTTTACATATCCAACCAACCTCTGGTCCTCGATTCACCTACTCTGAGCAAGAGATGCTGTGCATTTTTCTGATCTAGTCCTCATATATATTATATTAGGTACCAAATATATTAGGCACCAAAATATATTAGCAGGGCTCTAAATTAGCGGTTGCCCGGGTGCCATTGACCACACAAAGTGCCGCCGGGCAACCTAAATGCCGAGCCATTTTGCCCAGCTGGGCACGCAGATACTGGTTTATGATTGGTGAATATGTTTAGTTTGTGAGTTATTTGAAGCAGAAATAATATGTGAATGGAGACAAAAGTACTGGAGAAACTCAGCGGATGCGGCATCATCTCTGGAGCGAAGGAAATAGGCAACGTTTCGGGCTGAAACACTTCTTCAGACTGATGAGTTTCGGCTTGAAACGTTGCCTATTTCCTTCGCTCCATAGATGCTGCTGCACCCGCTGAGTTTCTCCAGCACTTTTATCTACCATCGATTTTCCAGCATCTGCAGTTCCTTCTTGAACATAATAAGTGAATGCTTCATTGAGCATAATTACGACTGGTAACTATGCATTTCGTCCAAGCACATTATCGCACGCGTCATGCAATCCGTCTTAAATGACCACTTAAACTGTCATTTGGCAACCTAAAAAGCTGTCAAGGTTGCCCGGCTGGCAACAGGGAAAACAAGTTAAGTGAGAGCCCTGATTAGGTCCCATTAGGTACTAATATATTAGGTACCATGACACTCAAAATATTTAAAACTGTGCTGCAAGATGTAAAGGGCGTGTCCCACTTAGGAGACCCAAACAGCAACCTTTGGTGACCTTGCCCGCCACCCACAAAAAAATCAAGGTCGAGGTGACCTGCAACCTCCTACCACCTCCCACGAATATGTTGAAAACCTTCCTCGACTATGAAGAAAACTGGCTTCAACGACCTGCGACTAGAAAATTAGCAATTTTTAAAACGGCAACCTATTTTTAGTCGAGGCCGGTTTTAAACATGATGAAAAAATAGCAGCAACCTAGATGAAGCCTCGACCACGCAGAAACCACTTTCGACCATTAGGGAGAGTGACCAAAACCTCCTGTGACCTCATGGAACCATGGGTGGCGGGCAAGGTCACCAGAGGTTGGTGTTTAGGTCTCCTAAGTGGGTTAGGCCCTTAAGTCACTTTACTGACTGCATTCTAATGATTTGAGTTGGCCGCTGGTCTGGCCCATTCCTAAACTGCCCTTGTTCTACTTCTGTAATCATTGATAATGTCTGCTGTCCAAATGAACATTTTTGGCTGTCCTACTTCTGAACAATGGGTAAAGGATGCACTGTAATTTATTTAGAACCAGCCAGGAAGAAATCTGTCCCCTTAAATCCTTATGTGCCTTGGGTGCTCAAAAAACTGAATATGGTAACAATGGTTATTATACATTAAAAGAGAGAAAATAACTAAAGCTTTGGGATTTGAGATTCATGGGCTGAGGCAAGGCCATCTAAATCGGAGGGTAGAAAACAGGCATTTATTAACCTTTATGGTTTATTACCCTGTGGGCAAAGACAGACTGTGAGGACTCTAGTAAGAAGTAACACACTGTATAATCTTTGACAGATTGCAAATTATATTGAGCAAGAATATTGCTGAAGGTAAGCTTTAAAGGAATGTTAATATTTCTCAAGAGAAGCTCCATTTCAAGTACGATCGTCATTCAATCTAAATGTCAAGGCACTGTATCAGCAGTGTGGAACTATCTGCACCACAGGGATAGCAGCTGTCCTAGAAGGTGTTTTTTTCTGAGAAATTCTCAGCCCAGAGGGGCAGAATGTAGAAAGTAGCAATGATTTATCATTCTGTTCTCACCTTTGCGGTTGCATTCTTATCTAAGCAAAGGTTACGTAGAGCATACATTGAACAGTGCAGCCTACAATGTCTGTGCTGAACATAATGTCAAGTTAAACTCATCTCATCTACCTGCAAGTGATCCATATTCTTAATTCCTTGCATATTCATGTTTATATATCTAATAAAAGTCACTTAAAGGCCATTATTGTATCTGTAAGGTTGTGGATGGAATTAATGATTGTCTGATTCCAATCAAAACCTACGACATGTTTAACAAAATACAAAAATTAACATTCAAATGAGAAATATAGAAACATAGAAAATAGGTGCAGGAGTAGGCCATTCTGCCCTTCGAGTCAGTACCGCCATTCAATATGATCATGGCTGATCATCCAAAATCAGTACCCCGTTCTGGCTTTTTCCCCATATCCCTTGATTGCCTTAACCCTAAGAGCTAAATCTAACACTCTCTTGAAAACATCCTGTGAGTCGGCCTCCACTGCCTTCTGTGGCAGAGAATTCCACAGAATTCACAGATTCTGGGTGAAAAAGTGTATCCTCATCTCATTCCTAAATGGCCTACCCTGCATTCTTAAACTGTGACCCCTGGTTCTGGACTCCCCCAACATTGGGAACATCTGCCTCTACCCTGTCCAATCCTCTAAGAACTTTATATGTTTCTAAAAGATCTCCTCTCATCCTTCTAAATTCCAGTGAATACAAGTCCTGTTGACCCATTGTTTCATTATATGTCAGTCCCGCAATCCCGGGAATTAACCTGGTCAACCTACACTGCACTCCCTCAATAGCTATAATGTCCTTCCTTAAATTAGGAGACTAAAATTGCACACAATACTCCAGGTGCAGTCTCACCAGGGCCCTGTACAACTGCAGTAGGACCTCCTTGCTCCTAAACTCAAATCCTCTGGCAATGAAGGCCAACATGCTATTAGCTTTTTAGCTGCCTGCTGTACCTCCATGCTTACTCTCAGTGACAGTGATATATTGCATCATTTAGAGTGGTGCACTGATGCAACTGATAGCCCAATTGCCTCAGCTCCAGTGATCTAGGTTCAATCGTGATCTCTGGTGATGTCTGTGTGGAGCTTACAGATTCTCCCTGTAAAGGTGTGGTTTTCCTCCATTAACCCAAAGAGGTTCAAACTAGCCGGTTAGTTGGTCAATGTAAATTGCCCCAAACATCGAGATGAGTAATAGTGTAGGTTGGAAGGAGGAGCAGGTGTGTGATTGGTGGGGATGTGGAGAGAGCAAAATGGGAATAGTGTAAGATTATTATGTTGATGCTTTGCACAGACTTGGTGATCTGAAGGCCTTGTTTCTGTTTTGTATGACTCAATGACTCTAATGCATTGCTTATTGATAAAAAAAATACATCAATTGATGCTCCTGAACACATCATCAGTGATGTAACCTGGGGTCATTGGGTGTTTCAGGTCTTTCAATATCAGACACCCTCACCCAGGCGACCCATCCATGGTTGATCAGACCACGACGTGTTCAGGTGACATTCGCTCCTCCCCTTGGACCTCCTCTCCTGATCCAGAGCCATCTCGAGGCCTTCTCCGCTGCCTCTGTAGTGTTCTTGATGGCTCTTCTCCTCTCCATTCCGTTGATGCCCAGTGCACTCAATGCTTTGTAGAGTGATTGCCCTGCAAACCCCCTGCAGCCAACCTCGATGGGCATACACCTTGCCTTCCAGCCCTGCTTACGGCAGTCTATGACCAGCTCTTCATACTTGGTCATCTTCCTCTCGTGGGCCTCCTCCCGACGGTCCTCCCACGGCACTGTCAGTTCCAACAAGACGATGCTTTTGGTCGCCTCTGAGACCAGGAGGATATCTGGCCTCAGGGTGGTCGTGGCAATGTGCTGTGGGAACTTTAGCTGTTTCATCAGGTCTACAGAAAGCTGCCAGTCCTGCGCAGTCGCCAGGATTCCTGACGGATTCCTGGCTGCTGTGGTTGTTGGCAGCTGCACTCCGGCCTTCACGAAGGTGATCATCTGGGTGGTGGGGCGTTCTCGTCTGCAGCTGCTGATTCCCATGCTGATGGCTTCTGCAATGGGTTTAAGAACCTGTTCGTGACGCCAGGTGTACCGGCCCTGCCCAAGAGCCTTTGGGCAGCAGCTCAGGATGTGTTCCAACGTCCCCTTGCCTGAGCATTGCGGGTAATCTGGAGATTCCGCATTGCCCTAGATGAAGAGGTTCAATGGTCTGGGCAGGACATCATACGCTGCCTGGACCAGGAACTTGATGCGCTGTGGTTCAGCCTGCCAGAGCTCAGTCCATGTGACTTTTCGGTCCATGGCCTGTTCCCATCTTGTCCAGGCTCCCTGTTGCCTCAATCCAACTGCTCTGGTAGACCTCTCCTCCTCCACCACTGCCCTCACTTCCTCCTGGACCAGCCTGCGCCTCTCCTTCCGCTTGGCCTTGTCAAACTGGGGAGTTGAGAAGATTCCCAGGCCAGCTCTTCCCCGAGTCACTGCTCCCACCAGGACGTCAGGTTATTAGTCCTGCTCTCCAAATTAATTTGCTAGATCGGGCAGATGTATTCTTAGAACTTTTCATTTAGTGTATAATAAATGTCATTACCCTAAAACTGACAATCTGGTGCACTCAGGACGTCGGTGCTGGCCTTGTAGATTTTCCAGACCATTGGCTTCTATTCTATTAATAGCCCAACACACTTTTAATTCACTTGTGTTTTTGGATGTTACACAGTATTGTAATAAACCTTCCAATGAACACAGTGAGGTATAAGGGAGTGACACATATCTCCTTATGAGCCAGATTTCAGAATGATCATAAGGTCACGTGATGGGAGCAGAATTAGCCCATTTGGCCCATTAACTCTACTTCGCCATTCAATCATGGCTGATCCATCTCCTCCTCCTAACCACATTGTCCTGCCTTCACCCCATAACCCTTGATGGCTTATTGCTGTTTCACTGTGTTGGATTCTATAAGCTAAATGAGTCTATGGTTGTGAACTAATTTTTTTAACTAACTTTAATTGTGTTACAGATGCTCCTCTTGAGCTGCCATCCTTTCAGTTGAGTCCTTCCCATCGTCAGGTGGTGTTTGAGGGGGACAGTCTCCCTTTCCAGTGCATTGCTTCTTACATTGATCAGGACATGCAAGTTCTCTGGTATCAGGATGGAAAGATGGTGGAAACTAATGAATCCCAAGGAATTTATGTTGAAAAAAATATGGTTCATAATTGTTCCTTTATTGTAAGGTAATACAGCAACTTGCATCATTGATAGCTTGCAATTAGAAGTAAGAATATTTATTTCAAGAGTGTTTTGCATTGCACTCATTGATTAGTTTTGTAGAACATTCAATTCTTTGCAAAGAACATATGTATTGTTGTTTTATGGAGATCAGATAATATACATTTTTTTAAGTTTTCTTTTTAAAATATTTTCGGGTAACTAACTTGCAATATGTAAAAAAAACCACAATTGGGATTTTAAATTCAGTTAATTAAATACATTTAGAATAAACATTTGCTCAAATCCAAGCGATTCAAGATTGCTACAAAAGGACAATGAACACTGGCTTTGCCAGAGATACATCCTTGAAATAATTTAAGAAGAAACATTTTTGCACCATACTTGGTGTGGTTTGCTGTATTGTTCATAAATCTTCAGATCATTGATCAAAAGAAACTAATCATAAATGCATAAGATATGTTGTTAAGACCTAGCAATACATATTATTTCTTATCCGTAAACTTGTCTTTTTAAATGAAGATGATGATGGCCAGTGCAAGTTTATACTATTACTGCAGAATTTAAGCATGTAACACCAGATTTTCAGAAATATGCATACTTGGCTTAGAATCTAAAGATTTTGACCTGTCTAAATTATACTCTTTACTTGGTGAGTTTAACATTCAAAAATACTTTTTTTGCATATGATGGCCTTGAAAGCACAGAACCACTGCAAAAATGAGTCTGTATCTGGAAAGTTTAAACTTTAACTGAACCTCACATGCCTGCAGTTAATACAAAATGTCGTTTATAGAACTGCTGTTTTATTCAAACTTGAGCATTCATACCTGTGTTTCTGTTGATTGCTAATGAAACTGTTTCTAAATGCAGTACACTAACTATTTCAAATATCCAAATGGATTCGTCTGGAAACTGGGAATGCCAAGTCCAAACCAAACGTGGAAACAACACAAAACAAGTCAATGTCGTCGTCTTGGAAAGCTCGGCTAAGTACTGCCCTCCAGAAATGGTGATGAACAATAAAGGGGATTTCAGGTAAACTTGCATTAATTTACAAAAGGCTTGCATAAGGTTTCATCACTGTGATTACATCCTTCTATTAATAGAATTAAAATGCTTTCTCTAAAATTAGACAAAATCATTGGTGTGATGAACTAGCTCATAATTATTGACTTCCAATGTCCTAGTAATAGTTTCTTGAACATTTATCCGCAACACTCATTCTTTCTTTTGCAAGGAATCCATGTAGAGGCAATCTTGATACTCATTACTGTGTTATCGATACTGTGCAGTACAAGGACTTGCCATAAAATTGTGGTCCTTGTATAAGGTCCGCCTACAAAAATGCTGAAAAATCTTTAATAATCAGTTGGCTTATCAAGATGTCAAAGCTTTGAATGTTACTAATGTATTCAGAAGCATTCACAGATTTATTCAAAATTGATCAAACAATTCCACTTTTGAAGATATCTTAAACATGAAAATAAATGAATATATAATTGGATTTAATTATTTGCAAGTTATTTTGTGTTTTAATTTGATTACGTCTAAGATGGCTTTTATTCTGAGCACCTACTTATTAATAATTACTACATTTCCAAACATTGATAGTGGCATCAAAGAAGATGGACAAACAATGCTCTGATTGCAATGGTGTAATGTTCTTTGGTTACCAAACTTTTTTGTTCAGCTTGCAATTTGGATTGATACATGGAAGGAAGGAATGCTGAATTACTTTCAGGAGTTGCTGTTTTACAATGAAGTTAAAGCCACCCATGTACACAAATCCAAACATTTTTAATTTGCATAGGCTTTATGTGCTAAGCTGCTATTCTGGGATAACTAATAATTAGTTTTGTGAGTCCAGTGTTAGATCAGGATATTTTAATTTTTGTCTGATATTCCATGTCTGAACAAAAATAACTTTAATGTCTGTAATATACACTGGAATATGTAAAATGTGCTCTGTGATCTAGGTTGGTCGCATAATGCTAACTTTAGAGATTATGTTCATTAATAGGCAAAAACTACATTACAAGTTAGCATTTTGAACTTTCGTGTCTTCAGAGTTCGGAGATGAGAGGGCAGCAGAGTTTGGCTGTGTATAGCACAAGATTAAAGTTGGGGAAATGCAGAATTTGTATTAATTACATGGAAATGGTTAAAGCAGGGGTGGAGGAGAAGTTGTACTGAGGCCAGTGGGTGAAATGGTACAGGAAATAATTTTAAATTTGAGTTGATAGACTCACTCACCAGTTTAGCTGAGTGAGCAGATGAGTAAATGATAAAAAGGCTGGGGCTTGACAGTAGGCTGCAGAGCTGAGGGCGAACTCAGATTTACACAGGGTAGTAGACGGATTTAACGGAATAGGTTGCTAATGTTGCAAAGTGGTATCTCTAAATCACAAGCAATGCAACATATAATTTGCTAAAAACATTTACTTATGCACTTAATTATCTTGAGTCTCTGTGTACTGCAGTTGTTTGGGCCAAATTAGGATAACAAGCCTATGGAGATAAAACTTTGGGGGAACATGGTGTTGAATAAAGTTAAGGAAAGAAAATTTGGGAACTGGTAAAGAGGGAAGAAATCAATCCAAATTCCCAACCTGCCTCAACGTGTGAGATTCTGCTCCTGTTAACATATTTTTAGCCAGTATTTTGTAAGCAATAGGCTCCACACTTTTGAGCATAATTCTCTGCACACAAGACCACAACAATCTGCAGGTCGCTCTCGAGCAGGAACATTCCACTAAACCAAATGATCTCCTCAACCAATTCACTGTATCACTTAGATTTTTTTTATTGAAAATTAGAAATATAACATTTGTCCTTTTGCATATAGTATTCTTAGAATCTTGTACATTCCTTTTTGTTGCATTTATCACAGGTTTTTCCCCTTTCAACAAAAATAATATATCAAATTATTTTGTATGATAGTTTTCCAATTAATCATCTGTTACATATTTTCAGAAGCAGTGATGAAAATAATCCAGTTTGAAGAGATTAAATTTGAAGAGATTAAGATTTGTTTGGTGCATTTGACGAGCTCCACAATACTTAGAAACTGTGATATTTTGTATTTTAGATCATAGAACTGCATTATTGCAAACTTGTCTTTATATTTTTCTCAGTTGCAGAAATCAGAATACCTTTTGTAAAAAAATATGCTACAGTACCTTACCATTACATAGGGGGAGGGATATGGATCTTTTGCAGACAGCGGAGATTAGTTTAACTTGACATGATGTATAGCAGGGTCATTGTGGCCCAGACGGGCTGTTCCTGTGCTGTACTCTTTTATATACTGATCATTTTATCTCACTGGAGGAAATGTCAATAAATATGCAGCACTGTCATTGATCAGCTAGGTTTGGAATAGCTACCTTCTGTCAAATAGTTGAATGTGTTCATTAATATGGTGTGGGCATTATACTGTATTTCTGTTTTAAGCCCAGTGAATAGATTGAATTAAATATTATTCCGTGTTCAGGTGGCCTCGTACACTGGCTGGCATTACTGCCTACCTGCTCTGTACCCGATACTCTGCAAGCACTGGTATTTACCCCGGAGGCTCTCAGGATGAGAAGGCTTGGCGCAAATGTGATCGAGGGGGCTTTTGGTCCGATGACAACTATTCTCGATGTCAGTATGCAAATGATGTTACACGGGTTCTTTACATGTTTAACCAGGTAACCACAGTGAGGCCTTTTATCTTAGACAACATATCACAAGCTGTATAAATATTCAAGCTTAAACATATGGTGCAAATTGACTTTAATAATAATAGTAATGGCAGGTATTAGTATTGCTGTAGCATTGCCCTGTCCGATAGTCATACCTTTGTTGGTGAAGAGCAGTTTATTTCCGTAAAGCATCACTATTCTGCAGATTGCTGTTTGTTGGTCACTTTGACTCTGCATGTATCTCCTTGCCTTCAATACCAAAGTTTGGCAGTTTAGTTCTCGCACTGGGACATGAGCCCACATCCAGACTACAAACCAATACAACAATTACTTGTATTTCTGTATCCCCTTTTAACATGTTAAAATATTCCAAGCAGCATCATTGAAGAATCATGGTGCTGATTTTGACAATACATTGTGGAAGGAGGTAGTGGGGTACATGCCCAAAATCTGTACTGGCTTACTTTTGATTTATTGAGGAAATTTCAGTTTAGAACCTCAACAGCTATACGGAGGGGAGTTATTGGATGAATAGTGCGTTTGGGGATGAGCTGGTCCTTAATTGGAGGACTTATTGTAACAATGAAGGAAACCCTGAGGTGTTAAATGATATTAACACCATGGTGAAAATTTAAATATCTAGCTTTATTTAACCATGAACAAGTATAAATCAGCAAGAATAGGCGGGAAGGGATGGGTTAACCAGGGAGTTTCAATTGTGGTATTGCTATGATCTACAATTAAGTGGGGATGTGGGAATTGCCAGGACTGCTCACAGCCAGATTTGCAGTGAATTGTTTTTGGGGCGGGCATGGCTTGCAGGGAGTGGAATTTATGTAATCAAGTTTACAAAGGGTAAAATGATAGATACTGATCCATTGTAACAACCAGTCTGGGCGTTTTTTTCAGCTCCAGAATAACAGGCAGGCAGGCAGCGATAAAGCTCTCTTGGTGTAGAATGACTGAAGGGATGGGACATTACTTTAGGGTTAGAGCTGATATTAAGGGTGCAAACACTGATTTGATATTTGACAGATGGAAGAAATCAGGATGAAATCATGGTAAAAGAATAACATTTGTAAAGGAGACTGAAGGCATATTTCTAATGTTCCTGACGTTGGGGGAGTCCAGAACCAGGGGCCACCGTTTAAGAATAAGGGCTAGGCCATCTAGAACGGAGATGAGGAAAAACTTTTTCACCACGGAGAGTTTTGAATTCTCTGCCTCAGAGGGCAGTGGAGGCCAATTTTCTGGATGCTTTCAAGAGAGAGTTCGATAGACCTCTTAAAGATAGCGAGTCAGGGGATATGGTGAGAACGCAAGAACGGGGTACTGAATGTGGATGACCTGCCATAATCACAGTGAATGGCAGTGCTGGCTCGAAGGGACGAATGGCACCTATTGTGTATTGTCAAACTTAAATCTGCAGAATTTATTTTTTGTTCTTCAGCCAAGTAGATATTTCAGGCAAGCAAACACTGGAAGGGTCAACAAAGGAGTTGGCAAGATTGAGCTTGGTTGCAGAAATCAACACTGTTTTGGGTGATTTTGTAAAAAATAAATCATATTTAGATAGAAGATATGCTTCAAACTTTGCATATAAAAGTAGACACAAGGAATTCCAGATGCTGGAATCTTGCATAATTCACCCGACTCCGCAGTGTCTCTGGTTGTGGATGTAGAAGTTTTGGGTGTTAGGATTAATGCTGATAATAGGGATATTTTGACTTTTGGATGAATCATCTTCCTCCTTCTGGTACATATGAATTAATACATTCTAGTAGCATAGTCAATGCAAAAGCATATTTTACAATGCACAACACAGTGTGAAATGAAATGCAATGAATTTGAGACCTGTCCTCGTGAAGTATTTTTGCCTGTACTCAATTCATAGCATGTCTCCCTTTTCTCTGGGTGAAAGTATAAAAGAGAGATGGCTTTTTATTTTATTTATAGCACTCTCTTTGCAATTGCTTTGTCCATCTGCTACAAGAAGGTAACTTTCTTTACATTTTACATCTGCATTTACCTTTTATTTTAATTAAACAGATGCCTTTGAACCTTACAAATGCTGTGGCAACAGCACAACAACTCCTGGCTTACACAGTGGAAGCAGCAAACTTTTCAGATAAGATGGATGTCATTTTTGTGGCTGAAATGATTGAAAAGTTTGGCAAGTTTGCAGAGAAATACAAGGAGGTGGGATGCTTTTTAATGATTTCATTATATAATATACCTATCAATATTTAAATATATTAGAATTAGAAAAAAAAAAATGGATACACGTATGCAAAAAAGTGATGGGATGTTTAGCCCATGAATGGATTATATTTCAACTTGTACAAGAGTTACTTTATACAATGGTGTAGTGGCCTGGTCAAGGTCAGGAAAAGACCGGACGCCAGGCGGATTCAAAATAAGCTTTTTAATTCCAACAGTCCAAGAACACACACCGACACTCTTATCTCTACCCCTCGGGAGTCGACCGGTAAACCCCGTGGCAGACCAACGCCCCTGTCCCTCAATCGGCGAGGGGGATGATCCAAGGAGTGGCCTACCCCCCAGGGACCGCCACAATGGTCTACTTTAAGAATGTCAGATTGATGGATGATGGATTATTTTGCTCCCAACTGCTGCACACTAGCTTGCTAATGAACACATCTTCCCAAACCTACTCTTATACTTTTTGTCCTTGATCTCTCTGATAGAAATGGAATTCCTCGCTAACTTTGGGAGGCCATATCCCATATTGTATAATCCTGCAATTAGTTTTGTTTTCTCTGAGATTTCTGAACATCTACTTCTCAAATACATTTAATCTTAAAAAAAAAATGCTCATTAGGAAATTAAGGGGTATGATCTGCAGAAGAGCAAACTGCATGATTGAAATGTAACTATTTATTTACATTTAACAGTATTTTGAAATTATTTAATGAATTTGACTGTGAACAAAAGACAAATAATAGTGGTACATATTACCAATCTCTATTTTCTGTATCTACAAAATGTTTGAAGAGTTATATAAATTATATTTAATTTCTGCCTTGCAGTTGTTATAATTGTTCAGTCTGATTGTCATCCAGTTTGATGTCAGCATTATTCCTTAATGCCACAGATACATTACAGATAGCTCACGATTTTGTGAGCTGATGCAAGGCAGTTGCAAATTCACTACTGTAACAGCACAATTGAATAGTTAGGATGGCAGGAAATGTTGTTTATGTATTTAAGTTGCTTGGCATTTGTCTCAGTGAGAGATTAATTAAATGTCCTTGCTCGTCCAGCAACTATCAGACAACCGTTTTGTTGCTCATGGATTTACGTTGCTTAAAGAAAAATGACATTCTTTAAAAAGTTTAATGTTTTGTTTGGTTAAGACCAAACAGTGATATATGGTGGAAGAAATTCATGTAATCTGTAAATATCGTAAAGATTATATTTCATTTCATGGCACTAGAACTATTACAAAAGTTCAGGTATTAGACAACAGACCGTAGACAATAGGTGCAGGATAGATGCAGGAGTAGGCCATTCAGCCCTTCGAGCCAGCATCGCCATTCAATGTGATCATGGCTGATCGTCATGATCACGTCTTGTCTTGGCATCCAATTTGTCAAAGGAAATGCAATCATACCATGAATATTTTGTACAGAGTTATTTAAAACAAAAATAAATTGTTTTTATGTTGTGCCAACGTTTACTAGTTTTTCACTTTTGTCACAGATGTGGCTGCAATAGTTTATACTGTTCAATCGCCTGGAGACATTTTTCTGTCAAGGGATTAAATTTGAAAAATAATGTTTATTCCTTTTAGCTTGGAGATGTCATGGTGGATATTGCGAGTAACATCATGTTAGCAGATGAACATGTCCTCTGGATGGCACAATGGGAAGCTAAAGCCTGCACTCGAATTGTTCAGTGTTTACAACGGATTGCTACTTACAGGCTAGCCAGTGGAGCTCAAGTTTATTCCACAGTAAGAATGGTGTCCTTAAAATATTCTGCAGCTATTGTGTTTTCTGCATCTGTTAAACAAGTCCACAAAAATTGTTCTTGTTTGACTGGTAAACAACAGCCATGCTAAGCCATCTAATTTTATTATAAAATAAAGCATACCATGTCACCTCTCTTTTTATCATGACTTCCCACGCCTGATAGAGGTGTTGATTATTTATATATGTGTGCTATAACATGCTTTCACAAGTTTTAGGAGTAGAATTAGGCCACTCGGACATAAAAATCTACACCACCAATCATGGCTGATCTCTGCCTCCTAATCCAATTTTCCTGCCTTCTCCCCATAACCCTTGACACCCGTTTTAATCAAGAATGTGTCTATTTCTGCCTTAAAAATATCCACTGACACCCTCCACATCCCTCTGTGCCAATGAGTTCCACAGATTAACTACCCTCTGACTAAAGAAGTTCCCTCCTCACCTCCTTTCCAAAAGAGCGCCCTTTAATTCTGAAGCTATGACCTCTGGTTCTAGACTCTCCCACCAGTGGAAATATCCTTTCCACATCCACTCTATAGTACGTCTTTCATTATTCTGTATTTCTGATGGTTATTTTTCTTGCAGTATTCTCCAAACATTGCAATGGAAGCCTCTGTGGTGAAAGCCAATGGCTTCACTGGGTTGACCTGCACCGTGTTCCAGAAAGTCACCATGGCAGATCGATCAGGACTAGCTGACTTTGGACGAAGAGATCCTGATGGCAACCTAGATAAACAGTTCAGTTTTAAGTGCAGTCCTGGCAATATCAGCAACACACTTTCTAGTTTTGTAATCAAGGTAAACAGGCAATCACAGTCATGCACATGTTATTATTTTATATTATGCTTTATATTTGCTCTGATAATATTTGCTCAGTGACTTATATTCAAGAAGTGGATTTGCAAGGAACGGTAAATTAACACTGAAACTAGGAGGTTTTTTTTGGAAGGAATGCCCGTGAATATTGGCAAAAAAATGTTGTTAATGTTATTGAATTGCCAGTAATTACTGGCAAAAGACATTTGGGGTTTATATTTTCAATGTCATTTAAGACTGTTTTAACGTTGCTAATTATTTATAACAAAATATTGCAATAAATTCAAGGAGCGAGGAAAGAGACCTGGCAGGGGTGGGAAGCTGCGTTGGTGCCTTTCAGAGTTTTCACAATGTTTACTATATTCTTCTATACTTTGAATAATGTAGTAAAATTATTTACTATAAATCATACTTAAATGATAGTTAATTGGAACTATGTTATTAATTTCACAATCTCACATGAAATAGTCGATATTGGTTAATCAATTTTATTAATAGACAATATACAATAGGTGCAGGAGTAGGCCATTCGGCCCTTCGAGCCAGCACCACCATTCACTGTGATCATGGCTGATCATCCACATTCAGTACCCCGTTCCTGCCTTCTCAAAGCATATGGAGCCAATGCAGGTGTATGAGGGCAAAGATTTGGCACACTTAGGAGTGAAATGTCTTGACAGTTTGGGTTGGAATATATTTGTTTGCCTTTTTCAAGCATGCTATAAGAGCTTCAAGTGAATTGTGTCCTTAAAGTGGTCCAAACTTGAGGAAATTTTAGCTCCACTGGATTAACAGCAATAATGTGAAACTAGGCCAAATGATGGGTGTAATCGTGGTCAAAGTGATCTTTAAGAAACTGACATCATTCTACACATGACTAACCTTACACTTACATAAATCTATTGTCCAAATTAATTCCAATGAATGTATCATTCCACTGATTTGACTGTGGTTAGTACTAGGTAATAACAATTGCAGGACAACAAATTTGTGTTTATTTTAGAAATTCCAATCATTTAAATTGCTTTTTGACTTCAATCAACCCTTCTGATTAAAATAAATGTAAAACGTTGTGAAATGAGTAAGTTGTGTATCTGAATTTTCTTTCTGCCTCTTCAGTTGTTCCTGAAGACGGACTCAAATTTTCTAGATTACTGCTGAGCAGTTTAATTTTGTACAGTCTGAATCCTGTGTCAGTGGAACATTAAATGGATATCTTTATTTGCCTGGAAAAAATGTGCAAACATACTTCTGCAAAATAAAGATATTGGTACTTTGAGCGAGTTAAAAGGATAGGGATGGCAGACGAACATTGGATAGCTGATCGCCCTTGTGTGATGGTTAAATATTTTCCTAAAATTGCTGTGATCATTCTTCCACTTCATTGTACTTCGTAGGGCTTCATTGCCTATAAAGGATTTTGGATCATGCACAAGGTGTAAAATGTGGAATGTAAATCCAAGTATTTTTGTTTATTTTCACTCTGCAGTATCGTGTGATATTCTCAAAGATGATACTTCGCACTCACACAGAATTTAAATTAACCAAGTTCTTTTTAAATCATTGTGTTTGTGTCTCTTTACTCTTTTTGGCAAATGACAAATCATAATCATTTCTATGTGAAACTTCTAAAACTATTTATTTGAATACTCCATAGAATACCATAGCAGAGGCATCTATTCAATTGCCACCATCCTTGTTTTCCCAAAATCCTGTATCAACTCAAATGGACGATGCAGTCTACAAATTACAGCTTATTGCTTTTCGGAATGGCAAACTTTTTCCAAGCACGGGGAATTCTACAAATTTGGCAGATGATGGAAAGAGACGGACTGTGGCCTCTCCAGTCATCTATACTAAGATAGGTAGGGAGGTACCCAAATTTCATTTCTGATTTCTGTTTATGATAAATACTTTCAGCAGTTATGAGGAATATGAATAATTAAAATGTGGAGTATAGAGTGTTGGAGGGGTGATTTATTTATTTCATTGCATTATTGGCATTAGAATTTTAAAAATCATCCTTGCCATAGATAAAAATTGGGCTTTTGAATTGAAAATTCACAATCGCAAATGTGAACTAGCAGTGCAGGGAACCCGACCCTTGATTAAACACAAAATTTGACTTCCACTGTACTCATTCTGATTATCTTAGCATTTAGACAAACAACTTCACTATAGTTGTAATATTGGTAAATGTGCCAGTTGGTTACAAGCAGATATTTTGAAGAAATCATAAATCATTTTAGAGGTGGTTTGTTGTTTCCAAAGGGAGAACTATTTTCATGAAATCATTAAATAGACAAGGTGAAAAGGAAACCAGTACTTTTGTTTTAATCTTCACCCTCGGTAGGCAGTCATTTCTAGCTCATCATTTGTACAATTTCAATTATAATTTTGTCCTGAATCCAAAGAGAAAAGACTATATATCTGTATCCCAGACTCCACAATCTTACTGGTGACATGCCTCCACCAGTGTGGAAGAATGGTGTTAGTAAATCCATAAGTACGAAAAGTTAATGCAGCTTTTATATATGCAAATTTATGCTCTTGGATCTGCAGCTGCTAATTGATATTTGCTTTCCTTTAAAAGATGACACCAGTGTATATACTCTCAGTCAACCTATCACTGTGACACTGCGTCGTATTGCACATGGAGTGGATGCTATTGCTGCCCACTGGGACTTCAACCTTCTGAATGGTTATGGAGGATGGATTTCTGATGGCTGCCAGATTATCACATCGGATGAAAATGTCACCACAATGCAATGTTATACTTTGAATAACTATGCAGTGTTGATGGTAAAGTATTGATATTGCATGTTAATGCATAGAAAAGGTTTTTTTTCCTTTAGTTCCTTTTAAGCTGTCAATAAATAATGCTATACATCGCCCAACTGATGATTTTTAAAGCAATTCTAACTAACTCATTGCAGCCACAGACTGGATGCCAATGACTTCAGAATTGTAGCACTCTGGATAGTCTATCTTCCTTCCTAATGCATGCAACAGCATACCCAAATTCAATATTATACTTTCATTACTACAAATGGCCCAGAGTAATGGCTATTCAGTTCATGGAAAATCATCCTCAAATAATTCACAAATCACTGCCCAGAAATTGAGAAATTGAATAAAATCTGCTCACTAAATTTGTAAGAAAAATAAATAAACACTTGTTTTTCAACAGTTTTTTGATGCATGTGCAGATGATGTAGCTTTGCATTATGGAAAATCGTAATACGAACCATTTTCTAGGAATGCATCACCCCAAATGCATGGGTCACCCGTCCAGACATTGTCTACTGTACAAGCCTCATTAAATTGAATGGTGCCCTGCCTATTCTAAAATTTTGCCTAGTCTTTCAGTTCATTAAAAAAAAACCTCAAGATGTTATCTTGCAGCTGGTTATAAGACTGCTGCTTTTATAAACTGTGTAACTATGTTATTTGTGGCATTATGTGTGCTGTTGTTTCCTTCATCCTCCCTGACAAATATATATGTGTATCTTTAATTCTGAATATTGTTTACCCATCAGGATTTGACCAGTGCTGATTTCCTACAACAATCTGTTGCCCTCTTGCATCCAGTAATATATGTTGCTGCAACTATACTGCTCACTTGCTTGGTCATAATTATCGTAAGCTACATATATTACCACAGGTAATGCTTTTTCTAACAATCAATGTTATATAGGAATTGTGGCGTCGTTTCAAGTAGTGCGATTGGTATCATTTGAATAAAACAATCTCAATGCAAAATCATTTTACTGCAGATTTTGAAATTGTTAAAATATGTGCTCAACAATGTAGGGCTCGCACTGGTTATCCATTTCACTCTCTAGTTTAAAAGTGGGAAAATGCACATCAATACAACCCAATGCCAGACGCCCAAAGAAAGGTCCTATCACCTATCCATATTCTCCAGAGATGCTGCCGAACCTGAGTACTCCAGCACTTTGTGTCATTTGCATTTCGTTGTCTCTGTACTGTACACTGACAATGACAATTAGAATTGAATCTGAATCTGATTTTAAGTTAAAATGCCCTTCAGATTAGCTGACTCTTTGTATGAGTTGAGGGTCTAAGTTTGTTTTTGGTACAGAAATATTATTCGAATTGACGAGGTTATTTGGTAAAAATGCTGATAATGTGTTCTGTAATGGCAGTGTGGTCCGGATCAGCAGAAAGACCTGGCACATGTTGGTGAACTTCTGCTTTCACGTTTTCCTTACGTGTGCAGTGTTTGTAGTTGGCATCAATCAGACCAGGAATATTAGTGTTTGCCAAGCGGTAAGTAAAATCATTTTCATTTCTTTCTAATTGCCGAGTAATTACAGGATTATTTATAACAGTAGAACTATTTGTTCAAA